>NW_026606401.1:0-188158 GCF_029834395.1 Sorex fumeus | reverse complement strand
GCTGGGCAAGGGCAGGTGAGGAATCAGGAGCATCCGGTATTGCCCTGAAGGTGCCACCAGATTCCCTCCAGCCTGCTCACCAGGGGAGGAGGCTTACACGTCTCCTCCCAGCAAGGTTGCCTGGGGAGGCCTAGACTCACCAGGGTCACCGCTGCCCACTCCTCAGGGCAGTGCAGGATGTTCCCAAAGCAGGCCCTTGGCTGACAGCCTGAATTAAATGCTATCAGGTGCCTTAGGCCTCGTTGCCTCCTAACAGGTCTCTTGGAATCAGGGGGCTTGTTTCATGCCATGGTCTGCCCCTGGCCCAGCTGCGTCCCCCAGAATGACCGTGAGGGGACATTTCTGTTCAGAAAGAGAGAGTGACTCACGGGGTCGCCATCCTCCTTCTCCAAAAACGAGAGTCCTGACAAATGTGTGGCTGGGGCCCTGCTCACAGAGGGCTTCAGGGAGGAGGCGGAAGCCTGGAGTTTGGTCAAGATTGATGGGGGAGAGATAGCCTGTATAAGGTCAGTGGTCCAGAGAAGGGCCAGAGCATTGTTAGATATACAAAATTTATTTCCTGAGGGAACTATTTTTTTATGAGGAAACCAAATTTATTTTCTGAGGGCACCACTGCTGCCCTCCTTAAGTAATATTTCCTTTCTCTCCCCCATATCTAGTTCATATTGGTAATGCTGAGGTGGTCCTGATTTTGGAAGCTCGAGCAAACCCAGGCATCCCACATGTATCGCTTGCCCACTGACCTGTTTCCTTCCACCACCCCTCTGATGCAATTCATTCTCACAAATCACACAAATCACAAATCATCCTGTTATTTGTCGATTGCCTCGAGCAGGCCCCAGTAACGTCTCTTTCATCCTAGCCCTGAGATTATATTCAAGGCTCTTTAGGAGAATGAGACCCATCATTGTTACTGGTATTTGGCATATTGGGTACGCCACGGGGAGATTGCCAGACTCTGCTGTGTGGGCAGGCTACATTCGGTAGCCTGCCAGTTTGTCCAAAGTAGGAATGAGATAATAAGATGTTATAATAAAAATGCGGCCGCGCAGTTCCAGGAGCTGATTTTTATAGTCTCTGAGTCTTGGCAGTTGATGGAATTACACGGCGCCAGGGGGCCAGTTGGTGGGTGCCCTGCCTACTGAAATTTGGAGGATCTGGGTGGAGGATGCTCGGCCCCAATCCGAGTAGGCTTGGAGATCTCGGCCCCGGAACCCGTGTGGCTTTGTACCTCTGCCAGTACCTTCATGTGTGCAGAGAGTGGTCTCAGCATGGTGGTGGTTGGTCCAGGAGGACTCAAAAATAACACAAATAAAAATAACACAAGCACAACCAAAAAAACCCCAAACGGAATTAGGGTAAGTAAAGAAGGAAGACAAGAAAGACAAGGGAGAAAAAAAAAAGGAAAAATGGAATTAAATTGGGTTGAGAGAGCCAAGTTTTGAATGGATTCTCAACACTCACCCAAAGCAAAAAAAGAATGAGAAATTTAATGGAACATTTCATTCTGAAGGGAGCTCTGCAACAGAAAAATTATATTAGGAGAAAAGTAAAGAAATCTGGTGCCAGAGATATTCTACAGGGTCAAGGCTGATGCTGTTGCCTGTGGCTGACCTTTATTTGATCAACTGGTGCCTGAGGATCTTGGGTGCAGTCCAGAGGCTTTTGAGCACTGAAGCGTGTGGGGTTTTCACTTGGGGGTGGCCTGGGGAACTCCCAGCACTGCAGAGCCCAGCGTACCACTCACATTCTTAGGACTTGCACTGCCCCTCTGGCCCTGCTGGTTGAGAACTCCTGGTGAAGATCCTGGAATCATTATTGTTTTTTTTTGTTTTTGGGCCACACCAGGTGGTGCTCAGGGCTTAATCCTGGCTATGTACTCAGGAATTACTCCTGGCTGTGCTGAGGGACTATATGGGATGCTGGGGATCGAGCCCAGGTCAGACCTTCTGCATACAAGAAAAGAGCCCTCCCCACTGTACCTATTACTCCAGCTAGGATCCTGGAATCATGGTGGGGGCCTCAGACCTCTGGAGCACAGCTGGGGAGGATCCCTACCAACACTGCCCAAAAGGCAAAGAAATTGAAAGAAGCAATGGACATTAACTAATACCAAGGCATCAATGTTCGCTCAGGAATTGCAACAGATATTCCAGGTTGATGGAGGATGTGTGAGCATAAGGAAAGCAAATACGAGAACATGCTACCATCTGCTCAGTTTCTTCCTAAATTGAAAGTTGTTCTCCACAAAGTCATACAAAAATTCCCACTCTTTCACAGGTTTTTATCCAAGAGAAAGAACTATTTGCCTACAGACACCTTCTGTTCATAGCGACCGTATTTAGAGTCCCCACCCAGTCTGGAAGTGACCCAGATGGTCTTTGTTCAATCCATTGATTACACAAAACTACTCAAAAACAATTCAGAGAGAAGAGAAAAAAAGAAGAAAAATGCCTGCCACAGAGGTTGGCTGGGCGGTGGGGCTGGAGAGAGAGGACCAGGGGACATGGGTGATCAGAAATGTACACTGGTGTTGGAACATTGCAAGATTGAAACCCATGGTGAAAGCTTTGTGACTGTGCATCTTGTGGTGATTCAATTAAAAAATTTAAAAATAATAAACAATTATGTCACTAACCCAAAGAAATCAGGTACCCACATGCTTTATGGCTCAGAGAAAATCCATCAACCCTTGACTGGGGCTGGTGGCAGATATGAAACAGCTGCAGGGACTTTGGGAACCTCTAAGGGGGTGTGCTTCCATCTCTGGATTGTGATTGAATCACAATCTATCACAGTTCCTCTGGCTACACATTTACCAAAATCTGATCAGTCTGTGAAACAAGCACCGGCTTACGAAACAACACCAAAACTCCAAACTCGGCTTAATCAATAGGTGAATATATAGCAGTGCTTCTACACTATAAAAAAAATCTCCAAACTCGGATCACAAGGCTTTGTGCTGCTAAGGCAAATAGCTTAAAAATAAATAAATAAATAAACCACCTTTGTCTCAGAAAAATATGTCCCCGTCTTTCTTACCCTATCCAGCTGACCTATTTTAGAGGTCAGAAATAGCCACTAAAGTCTATGGTGGCCCTTTTCTCTCTCCCCAGATTGTCTGCAAAACCCCCGACCGCCCACTGGAGTGGATGAGCTGCAGGTGCAGCTGCCTGGGGCCGCCCAGAGCCGGGGATGGAGAGCAGGTCAGTGCCACCTCCCCTGGGGCCACCGTCTTCAAGTTGGGGGTCCAGAGGCTGTGCCCAAAACAAGTCTCTGCTGTCAGTTTTGGGCCAACACCAGTGGTCTCCAACCACCCAGATGACCTCCCAGGAGCTGCCCATGGCATAGCTGTCCTGGATGGGACCCCTCAGGTGATAAGGACTCTTAACCTCCTGGACTTTCAGGATGGGAGGCCATTACAGGATAGAGATCAGGCTACCATCAAGGTCAGCTTGGACAGAGAGTTGGAGTTGGAGGGAGGTTATCATTGTTATCATTTTAATTCAGGAAATATGCAGGCTGGGCTCGGTTTGGTGGGGCATATGCGGAAAGTTTTCAGGTCAAGTTTTAGAAATACAGTGAAGACAAAAATCAGCGGCCAAGAAAGAGTAATTTTATTAGACACAAGAGGGCAGTAGAATAGAATAGAGAAATGCAAGAGAAGAGTGGAAAGAGAAAGAGAAGAGTGAGATTGAAGGAGAGAAAAGAGAGAGAGGGAGTAGAGAGATAATTCAGAGGGCAGGATGCTTGCCTTGCAAATGGCTGACCCAGGTTCCATCTCCAGCATGCCATAGGGTACCCTGAGCACTGTCGGGAGTAATTCTTGAATCCAGAGCAAGGAGTAACCCAGAACACTGTTGGGCATAGCCCCAAACTAACACACAAAGAGACAGACAATAAAGAGAGAAAGAAGAGAGAGAGAGAGAGAGAGAGAGAGAGAGAGAGAGAGAGAGAGAGAGAGAGAGAGAAGAAAAGCTCTTGCCATAGAGGGAGCAGGAGGTCGGGGGTGGTGGGTGATGGGATGAAACCTGGGGACACTGGTGCTGGGAAATATACACTGGTGGAGGGATAGGTGTTGGAATACTGTATGACTGGAATCATGAACAGCTTTGTAAGGTTCTATCTCACAGTGATTCAATTAAACAGTTATTTTTTATTTTATTTTCTTTTTTGCTTTTTGGATCACACCCAGCGATGCTCAGTGGTTATTTCTGGCTCTGCACTCAGGAATTACTCCTGGGGGTGCTTGGGGGACCATATGGCATGCCGGGGATCGAACCCAGGTCAGCTGCATGCAAGGCAAACACCCTACCCGCTGTGCTATCGCTCCAGCCTCTAAACAGTTATTTTTTAAAAAAAGAGATTCCTCATTCTTCTGTAGACACAGAAAAAAATCACTACTTATTTAATTTTGCTTTTTGGATCACATGCAGCGATGCTCAGGTGTTACTCCTGGATCTTCACACAGGAATCACTCCTTGTGGTGCTTGAGGAACCCTCTGGGATGGGTCCCAGCATTGGATAGAACCCAAACACCCTTCCCACTACCCACTGTACTTTCATTCCAGCCCCTAAGAAGAAAATCTATAAAGTGTTTTCTCTGGGGGTCTGATGGGGAAACTCTGGTGAAAGTTATCGTCAAGAGCGACCCCGAGGAAAGACTCTAGGACAGGAGAAACCTGGGATGCATGGCCATTCTGATTCCTGGCTGAAGTTGCTGGAGGGCTGGAAGCTGATACATTACAACTTCCAAAGTGACACCGCCCACACAACAGCTGATTACCAAGGTATGCAGGAGCAGCAGCAGGACTGGTCCCCCGGGTTCACAAAATTGTGTCAGTGGACACAATTTTGTGAACGCACAAGTATCTATCAGCATTTTGAGCTCTCCCTCCTTCCCCGGGGACCAGTGCCAGCAAGGGCTCCACGGAGGTTAGTGCTGGGGGTTCAGAGACCTTGGGCCAGAGTTATCCTCAGAGCTCTGTGGGCAGGTGGCAGCCACCGAGAAACTTGAAAAATGGAGCTGGAGTCTGAGCTTAGTCCAGCGGGTAGGACATTTGGCTTGTACACCACCGACCCGGGTTCAATCCCCAGCAACCCATACGGTTCCCGGAGTTACCCAGCAGTGATCCCTTAGCACAGAGCCAGGAGTCAACCTTGAGCACCGCACACAAAAACAAAATAAACTGAAGCAAATGGGGATCTCCAAACCTGCAGCTTAGGAGGCGGCCAGTGGTCTTAGGCCAGTGGAGAGCAGTCCCTTCTGCTCAAGGTGGAAAGTGTAGCGGAAGCGAAATTCCAAGAGAGCAACCACTTTGGCCACTGGCTGGCCTATGGGACCTCGCCGAGGACAAAAATTTTTTGCTTTTCCATCCTTCTCCTGAATGGAGATCTGATCTGTAAGAAGCGATCAAATGAGACTTACACCCAAGAATAGCAGAGATGTGTACCAGGAGGATTGCTCCATGGCTGGGAAACTGGCCTCACATGCTGGGGGGAAAGGCAGGTCAGATAGAGAAGGACCATCAAGTAAAGGGTGCTTGGTGGGCCTGCTCGGGATGGGAGATGGGTACTGAAAGTAAACTATAGACTGAACCTGATGGCCTGTCAATACCTATATTGCAAACCACAATACCAAAAAAAGAGAGGCACCAAAAGGGAATGCCCTGCCACAGAAGCTGGGTGGGGTGGGGGGATGGGGTGGAGGTAGTGGGAGGAATACTGGGATCATTGGTGGTGAAGAATGGGCACCGATGGAGGAATGGGTACTGGATCATCATATGACTGAAATGTAAGCACGAAAGTTTGTAGGTCTGTAACTGTACCTCACAGTGATTCATTTAAAAATTAAAAAAAGGAGGAGGAAGAGGAGGAGGAGGAGGAAAGGAGAAGGAGGAAAAGGAGGAGGAGGAGGAGAAGGAGAAGGAGAAGAAGAAGAAGAAGAAGAAGAAGAAGAAGAAGAAGAAGAAGAAGAAGAAGAAGAAGAAGAAGAAGAAGAAGAAGAAGAAGAAGAAGAAGAAGAAGAAGAAGAAGAAGAAATAATCAAAGGAGTGGAAGATGTAGAGCAGCCAGAGTCCAAATGAGGAAAATGACATGGTCCCCTTCTGGATGCACATGGAGGGGGTCGGAGTGATGGACAGTCCAGGCCGGTGCTGCCACCAGGAGAGCAGGGCGGGCACCCACAACCTATGTTCTTTCTGCAGCACAGCCTTCTCTGGCGATGAGAAGTCCGGTGGGGACCTAGCCACTGCCCAGAGAGATCCCGCTGCGGGTGCCACGCGGCCCCTACTTAGTGGTGGTTCTGCTGTGGGGCTCCACAGAGCCCGAGGGGGTGAGCAGGACAGTGCAGGCTGACTGCTCGGTGAACCTCGTCCTGCCCGTGGTGTGGGCCCGGCTGCAGGCCCGCTATCTGCCCGGTCCGAGGGCCCGGAGGCGGAGGCAGTGCTGTGGGAGGCGGCCGGCAGCCCCATCCTCGTGGACACGGGAGCGGGGTGCCCCTGGGCTAGCAAGGCTATGCTGGGGGCCCTGACAGGGCAGGGAGTGGGCCCGGGCGACGTGGGGTTGGTGATGGGCACGCACGGGCACTCGGACCACGTCGGGAACCAAGGGCTGTTCCCCAGGTCGCTCCTGCTGGTGTCGCACGACTTGTGTGTGCCTCCTGGGGGGCCTCTACTTCCCGCACACGCTGAGAGAGGAGCCCCCCACTGTGGCTCCGGCCCGGGCTCGAGGTGTGGGCCACGCTGGGCCATGGTGGCCAACGGGAAGTAAGCGTGGTGGTGGAGGGCACGGCCCTGGGCACCGTGGTGGTGGCTGGCGACGTGTTCAAGCGCCACAGGGACGAGGAGTCGTGGTGGGGGCTGAGCCAAGACCCGGTGGCGCAGGAGCAGAGTCGCAGGAGGGTCCTGGCCGCCGCCGACTTGGTGGTTCCCGGCCACGAGGCACCCTTCAGGGTGATCAGGGGAGCCCCGCGGCCCTACAGCCCAGGGACCCGAGACACGAATGCAGCTGCTGGGCACTGAGGAGCCCGGGGACTCTGCTTCTGCTTCAGGAACTAAGGACCCGGAGGCGCATGGGCCGAGCAGCCAGCAGGAGATGGCCGCGGGCATCAAGGTCTCTTGCGAGGACCGACCCCCCTTTTCTTTCTCATCACCAAGCTGAGACCAAGGACTGGCCTGGGCGGTGTTCCCTCCTCTGGGACCTCATTTGTAAAACGGGGATGTGGTTCAAAATAAAAACTGGAAACCACTGACAATCTTTCCCTCCAATCTACGGTGGGCTATGAACAGGGGAATCTTGCAAATGTGGTGGTCTAGAACAGCCCTTCGATACTCTGGCCACCTGGTTCTCATAGGGTGCGGGTTGCAGAAAGAAAGTACCCGTTGTAGGACACCCAACCTCAAGCCATGGTACAGCTGAGAGGACAGTTCCCTTGCATGCAGCCAACCAGGTGAAATCCCTGGTATTCCATATGGTCACCTAGCTCTGCCAGGCGTGATCCCGGAGCAATGCCAGGTGTGTCCCCTACACACACACACACACACACACACACACACACACACACACACCATCATCAGCCTTGTTCCTCTACCCGGTCATCATTCGTTCTCTCAGTCCTGAAGAGCCTTTCAACACCTGAAACGTTCCAGCCACTGCTCGCTCAGGAGGGTAAGGACAGTGAGCGACAGACAAATGGCCGTCCCTCCTCTAGGTGACTTTACCAAGTGATCAGAGAGGAAGTATCTGTGCTGACTGAGGAGAGAGAATGATCCAGTGGGAAGGGGAAAGAAGGAGGCCCTGGGCGGGGGGGGGGGGGGGGCTCTTCCTTTAGAGCGCTCTGGGAGAACGTCCTGGGAGAAGAAGCTTGACGAGAACTGAGTGGAAGGAGACCTACACAACTGGGGAGAGGCGATTCCAGCCCCAGGAGTCAGGAGCAGCCGCTATGGAGCCCGAGACTGGCAGGCTTGACCTGCCGGGAGAGCAGGAAGGCCCTGCCGCTATGCCAGGCCCCACAAGGGCACAGGAAGGTTCTGGGTTACTTCTGAGAATAGCTGATGACACAGACTCACGGAACCCACATTTGGGTACCCGGCATTCAGGCCACTTACTCAGGGCTGACGTGAGCATGGTTTCAACAGGAAGAGCCAACTATAATCTGGTCTCGTGACCCACTTCCCCACCTCCCCCCTCCCCAATCTTAACCATCAGGTTGGGACGGGGGCTTATCAGGCTGGCTACGAATATAAGTTAGGAGTTTAAGATTGTGAGCAGGGCACAGGGTCTGACTTGAGGTTGTCCTCACTGGCCTCTGTGATGGGTCTCTTCTGGTCAGTGAGCTCCTCTTGTTGCTCCTCTTTCTCTTCCTCCTCCTCCTCTTCCTCTTTTTCTCCTCCCCCTCCTCCTCCAGGGTCTCTGACACCCTGAAGCGGCCTTTCAGGGCCTGACTGGTCTCTCCTCTAAGGGAGAGAGGACTCCTCGGGCAGGATAAATCCAAGAGGCATTTTCAGGCAGTTCTTGGTCCCCGCCAGCCCTCCCAAATGACCAAGTTCAGCACCCCAGAGAGAGTGTGAGAACATTTCTTAGGATGAAGAGGAAGGCAGGGAGTGAGGGAGAGGCAGCGCCAGGACGCGCGTATGAGGAAGCAGGTGCCTAATGCTCGTGCATCTTTGGGGTCTGAACCCATCCCTGTGTCTCCCCTTCTTTGTCTCTGGGTCACACCAGCTGGAATAGGACGGATCAGAGACCAAGGAGAACCCAAAGTGCTTCCTGTAGCCTCTGCCCAGGTTCCGGGAGACAGCCTTGGTACGTGTGGGCCGGAAGGAGAAGTGGGCAGGGTGGCCTGGGTGTTGGGCCCAGGTCTCTGCCTTTCTCCTTTGAGCTGCTCATTCCCGCAGTGTCCTCTCGCTATGTTCTCTGGAGACGCGCACTCCGCCTTCCTGTGGGGCACCAGGCAGTGGTCAGGGCAGCTGTGGCCAGCAGAGTCCCTCGCTCCCACACCCCCGCTCTGCTCTTGTCCCCAGCAGCCGATCAGGAGCCCCTCTCTACACCCTGCATCCCTGTACCTGCCTCATCCCCCTCTTGGGGACAGGGTTGAGAGCGGCCCCCCACCTTTGTCTCTGCGCTGTTGCTCTCCTGCCCTGACCAGGACCTGCGAAGCTGCCTGCTGGCTGATCCCTCTGCCTGGACACCCACAGCAGGACCCTGCTCAGCCCCTGCCTTGTGCCCATACCTTCCCAAGAGGAACCTCTCAGATCCCTTTCCAGGAGGCCGATGTGATTCCCACTCCCCTCCCCGCACTGCCTCCTGGGGCCCCCTCCCACACAGCCATGGGACCCATCTCAGTGGACACTCATCCATGCAGGAAGCCTGCACCCCGTGGGGGCAACTTCAGCAGCCTCTGGAGCCAGCAGCACTTCAGCAGCCTCTGGAGCCCCCACACTGCACCTCTGGGGAACTGAAGGGGCTTCCCCCAAACCACACCGCAGGGCACGCGGCCTCCCCAGCACCCATCTCTAGGATGTGTGTGTGTGTTTGCATGTGTATCTGTGTGTGTCTCTGTGCATATGTGTGTCTTTGTATCTCTGTGTTTCTATGTATGTGTGTATGTATATCTCTTTGTGTGTGTATATATGTTTGTGTGTCTGTGCGTTTGTGTGTATATCTGCATCTCTGTGTGCATCTCTGTGTGTCTGTGTATCTCGGTGTGTCTCTGTGTGTACGCACATATGTGTGTATCTCTGTGTGCATGTGTGTGTGTGTGTGTGTGTGTGTGTGTGTGAGAGAGAGAGAGAGAGAGAGAGAGAGAGAGTCACTGTGGTGCTCAGGTTTCAGTGAACCCGTGGTTCTGAGATCACACCCGGCTGAAGGCTTCACAGGGACCCATGGCCAGCCCCTCCTTTGACTGTCTTCCTGGAACAGGAGCTGGAGTCACCCAATAGGAGGCCGGGGAGGGGCAAGGGCCTGGCACCACCTACCTGGCTTTTCTTCCACGCGAGGTAGGAGATTAGCCCCAAAATTATCATTTTGAGTAGGGCGACGGTCATTGTGACTGTGACCACAGTGTCCAGCCTCAGAAGTCCCGAGATCTCTGTGCTCTTGGTCACATTCAGGCCAGTTTCAGGTTGGGCTGAGGAGACACAGGACATTAGCAGATTCTCCTCGAGAGGCCCAGAGGACTCTGATGCCAATATGCCAATAATACTTTCAAGATACTACACGACATGAAACAATACTGTAGTTCAGTGGAATTTTCATAAAACATTTTCTCTTTTCTTTTTTTTTTTTGTTTTCTTTGTTTTTTTTGGGCCATACCTGTTGACGCTCAGGGATTATTCATGGCTTTGCACTAAAGGAACTGCTCCTGGCGGTGTTCAGGGAACTGTGTGGGATGCTGGTGATCAAACCTGGGTTGGCCACATCTAAGGTAAGTGTCCTCCCCAATCTGCTATCACTCCCATCCCATCTATAATATATATATATACAATTTTTTTGGAAGGGTGTCACACCCAGTAATGCTCATGGTGACTATGGCTCTGCACACAAGAATCATTCATGGTAGTGCTCCAGGGACCATCTGGGATACCAGGGATTGAAACCCAGTCAGTCGCATGCAAGGCAAATGCCCACCCCACTACACCAGTGCTCTGGCCCCCATAAAACCATTTTCAAAAATAAAGTCAGCATTATCATAGAGCAGATAAGGGCTGGAAAGAGAGACCAGCAGGTTAGGCACTTCTTGTGCACAGCTAACCCAGTCCTGTCCCCAGCATCAAGAATTGTGCCCTGAACACCGCCTGGCACAGCCCCACAGTTTTCTTCCTTGACCGTGGAAGAGAGACAATAGAGGACTCCTTAGTCGAGTCTGGCATGTGGGAAAACCCAGTTTGGCCCTTGGCACCATGTGACCTCCGGAGTACCAAAGGAGGTTCAGCTCTGTAGAACCCCAAGTGTGGCCTGGGTGAACCCTGGCACCCCAGGACTCACAGCCTTAAGTCCTGGGCCCTTGATTGAAAGGCTGGCCTGGCTGACCGATAGTGGCCAGGAGTGGCCCTTGAGGCCCCTGAGAATGACTTGGGAAACCCCTCAATAACAGAAAATCTTTAGAACTCCAAACTGCTTTATATGATTTGGGGCTTAGGGGTTTGGTGCCACCCAGAAGGTCAGCCTATACCCGCGGGGCGAGTGCATAGGCAGCTGAGGTGACTTCAGGCTTCCTGAAATCCCAGAATTGCTAATGTGCTTCTGGCAAGGTCCCAACAATTTGGGACCAAGTTTCTGGAAAATTAAATGGCCAAAAGTTAGGTATGTGGGAGTCACGCCCACAAAACAGCTCTGGCTCAGCTCATTTTTTTCTTTTTGGGTCACACCCAGCGATGCACAGGGATTACTCCTGGCAGTGCTCAGGGGACCATATGGGATGCTGGAATCAAATCTGGGTCAGCCTTGTGCAAGGCAAATGCCCTGCCCAATGTGCTATCACTCCAGCCCCCCTCTGACTCAGCTAGACAAGCTCAATAATCTATTTAGCATCTGCATGAGGGTCAGGCTGAGGGGGTTGGTAGAAAGGGTCAAAGTAAGGGTGAGGGGGAAGGTGCAATGGTGGTGGGATTGGTGTTGAAATAATGAACGTAATATTGTGAATAGATTGATGAAAAATTTAGAAAGTAGAAAAACAAGAATTTGGGGCTAAGAAATAAGAAAGTAGACAACTGTCTCTATACAATTATGCAATGGGTTGGTCTGCGAAGCAAACCCTCTGCAGGACAAGATTCATAAGTAAACACAAACTTAGGAGTGATACGGGCTGGCAAGATCCATTGCTGTGATGACTTTGCACGATGAAAGTCAACTCAAAATTACTCTATTTTTGTATATTTATTTACAAAAGAAATGGGTATGAAAATCACATGAATTTTATGAATTAAAAATTGTATTTGGAAAGATGGCGGCCGCACGGGAGCCTTGTGGACAGCATGTTTGAGCCTGGGGCGGGGGGCAGCAGGGGCCTCATGGGAAGGGGGGCGTTCTGGGCCTTCCTTCACGCCCGACCGAGGTCACCAGCTGCCCCCCACGAGCGACTCTCCGGCACGGCCACAACTCCAGAACACAGAAACCAATCTCTTAACTATCTAACTTTTAACAGAAATACTTCCAGGGTTAATAAGTGAAACAGCAGAAATCCAAAACCGTGCGGCCGCTATTGCGGCCGCGGGACATCATTTTATTCTTAAACCAAGCTGTAGAAAGCAAATCATTTCACAACACTGTTTCAGCATATCTGATTGGGGGGGGTCGTAAACTCTAACCAATAATTGTGCATCTTCTATCGAAAACAATGTATCTAGTCAAAGTAGATAGAGTATTAACTAGAACTCATCTGCCTCACAGGAATTGGGAGGGGTGGGAGGTGGGGTTCTGTTGGGGTTCACGGTTAAAAATGGGTATTGGTAAAGGGAAAAGTGTTTGATACTTGCATGACTGAGACCTAAACCCGAAAGCTCTGTAACTTTTCCCACAGTGATTCAATAAAGAAATAAACTATTATAAAAAAATTGTATTTGGGCAAGCATACCTGGTGGCCTTCAGGGCTTCCTTCTGCTCTGTGCTCAGGGATCCCTGTTGGTGACGTCAGAGACCATATGAGGTAGTAGGGATTGAACTCGGCTCAGCCACATGCAAGGCGAGTGTCCTACCCACTGTCCTACCCACTGTCTACAGCCCGCAAAATTTTATATTGATGACCAAATTCTTCAGAAATGTAACTGGAATGGAGAATCCGAAAAGGGGAGGCTTTAGGACAAAGGGGTTAGCCCGAGCAGTTCACTCACCTGGGATGACGCTGAGTTTGGTCCCCGGGATGGACTGAATCGTCTGT
The DNA here is from genome assembly GCF_029834395.1 of Sorex fumeus. NCBI lineage: Eukaryota > Metazoa > Chordata > Mammalia > Eulipotyphla > Soricidae > Sorex > Sorex fumeus. The sequence goes on along the minus strand of NW_026606401.1, from coordinate 175,284 downwards.
ATCCCACATCTCTTTGTGTTCAGCATCACTTGGCAGTAGTACGTGGTTGCGTCGCCCCTCTGCAGGTTCCAGATGAGGAGGGCGCCCTGGGTCTGGCCCTGTGTCCAGTCCAGGTGGACACGGTCCTTGAACTCCTTATGGGTCCAATTCGGAATCTGGATGTAGATGTACTGTCCATGGAACTGCTTCCATCTCCAGCCTATCCTCACCTGAGGATTCTCAGCTAACTCCCAGCTATGTTGGAAGGAGCAAGGGATGCGGACGGAGCCGCCCTCGGGGGCTTCCAGGTATTGTGGCTGAGAGACCAAGTAGCTGGTGTCACAGTTTTCAGGGGCAGCTGGTTGGGGAGGAGAGACACAGAAGTGTAAGTGTCATGTTTGTGGCTCCATGTCCCTGGACAGGGCAGGACCGTCTACTGAGCAGTGTCCTCTGTTCAGACTTAGGGGACAGGGTGAGAGCAGGTGATCCAGAACCAGGGCAGTCCTTTGCTTCTGCCCTCCACCCCCAGAGCACGTCCCCCAGTTGCCAGCCGCACCCCGTGGGGTCCCCTGTCTGGTCACTCCCCTTCCAGCAGGGAGGCCAAAGGGGCAGCAGCAGCAGCAGTGGGGCCGAGCCCGTGCCCTGCTCTGCTCGGGGAGGGTGGCAGTGGTGCTGCTCTGGGGGATTGCCTGGGGCACAGCGTAGGCAGGAGCAGTCGGGGACAGCTCAGGGAGCCCGAGTGTGACCAGCACTTCCTGTGACCAAGGCTGCTCTGTTCCTGTATTGCACAAAGGCCTCCCTGTGGCCATTGCGGGGGGGTGAGGGTGGGCACCCGCCATTGGTGCGGGGCAGGTCCTGACAAAGTTTAGGCTTCCTCAGAGCAAGAGGCTGAGAGATGGGGGCTGGCACCTGGCCACCCTCAGCACCTTCTCTGGGGGCTCTGCCCACCGTGACAGACTGAGGCGGTCCAGGGCTGAAGAACTAGGCCAAGGGGTGGGCAACCAGGATTTCACAAAATAAGTGTTCTCGGCTTCTGTGATGGCAAAAACAAAGTAACTTCCCTTCTTCCTGTCCCCAACCTCAGAGTCACTTCTCAGGTTTCCCCTTGCACTGACAAGTTCTTTTCCTCCTTTGCAGGCCTGAGAAAGGAAGTTCAGTGTCTTCACAGCTATTGTTATCTCTCAGCCCTTCTTTCAGCTCTGCCCCATCCTGTAGTGGTTAAAGCTTGTCTTATCTCCCCTGGGAAAGCTGTGGCCAGAGGCCAGAACTTTTTGGGCTGTGAAAGTTGCTTGAGAGGATTGGGGAGAGCCGAAGAGCTGGGGAAAGGCAGGTGAGGAACCGGAGCAGCCAGGACTGCCCTGAGGTGACACCAGATTCCTTCCTGCCCGCTCACTGGAGGACAAGGCTTACATGTCTCCTCTCAACCAGGCTGCCTCGGGAGGCCCAGACTCACCAGAGTCGCTGCTGCCCACTCCACAGGGAGGTGTGGATGTCCCCAAAGCAGGCTCTTGGCTGACAGCCCCGATAAATGCTGTCAGGTGCCTCAGGCCTCGCTGCCTACTGACGGGTCTCCTGGAATTAGGGCGCTAGTTTCATGCCATGGTCTGCCCCTGGCCTGGCTGCATGCCCCAGAATGACTGTGAGGGAACATTTCTGTTCAGAAAGAGAGAGTGACTCATGGGGGCGCCATTCTCCCTTCCCCCAAAACAGAGTCCTGACAAATGTATGGATGCGGCCCTGCTCACAGAGGGCCTCTGGGAGTAGGCAGAGGCCTGGAGTTTAGGCCAAAGGTGGGGATGCGGGGAATAGCCTGTATAAGGTAGTGGCCGGGGAAAGGGCCAGAGCCGTGTTATATGAAACAAATCTATTTCCGGAGGAAACAATTTTTTTCCTGAAGAAACCAGATTTGTTTCCTAAGGGCACTGCTACTGCTCTCCCTCAGTAATATTTCCTTCTTCCCTCTGTATCTGGTCATGTTGGTAATGCTGAGGTGGTTCTGATTTTGGAAGTTCAAACCCAGGCGTCCCCTATGTAACCCATTTCCACTGGTCTATCTTCCCCCAATGTCCCCCAATTAATTCTCATCTATGGAAAGAATTTGGTCTTGGTGAATGAAATACTTGCTATGGAAACAGTCTCCTTGTCTGAGGAAAGCCTACCTGAAAGGAAGCCAGAAAAGCCCGAGGAAACCTGATCCCAAACAGGGAAACAACAGAAATAACAGGTATGACAGACAAGAGAACAGATCGGACAGATGGACAGACAGACACCACACCAGCAGGAATCTGTGCTGTCAGGAGTGAATGTGTGCTTAGTTAAAATCTTCCGTAGGTGAGATGATTTTCTGAAACAAGCAAAAAGCTAGTTTGGGTTTTGGGGTTTGGGTGACTCCCCTGGTGTCTGGGACTCTGCTCCACCTGGTCCGGGGGGCGTGTGTTGTTCTTGGCAGTGTTCAGGGGACTAGGTGGTCCAGAGCTTCTGCCAGCATGAGCGCTAGGCCTGGAACACTCTCTGTGGTGCCCCAAATCTTTTTTTTTTTTTAGAAATCTGGGATTACTGCTATTTATTCAGCCATTGATTAAGCTGATTGAATTGGGCATGAACTCCACATTACTTTTATTATTATTATCATTAATTTTATTGAATATTCATGAGATAGACCATTACAATGCTGTTCATAATTGGTTTTCAGTCAAAGTTTCAGCACCCATTCTTCCACCAATCTCCATTTCCCACACGAATGTCTCCTGTCTCACTACCACCATCCCCCAACACCCCAGTCCCCCACCCAACATCCCTCTATGGTAGGCACTTTTACTTCTTGCTTTCTCTCTCCTTTTCCTTTTTGCATTATGATTTGGAATACAGGTGCTAAGAGGTCATGGTGTTTGTTCAGAGCATCTGGTATTTTTATCAGGACGGTAAGGCTGGCGTAGCTTTTCAATTGGTTGGCCACTTTGGGGTGTGGATGTGACTGCTGAGGCTTCCGGAAGTATAGGGAGGTGGGAAGAGACAACCCATCCCAATTCTGAGAAAGTCTGGAGATTTCAGTCACAAAACCCACATACTTGAAATTTCAGCAGATTATATCTTGAGAATTTCTGTCCTCAGATGGTGGAGCTAGGTCGGGGGTATGGCTGTGATTTTGGATTGTGGAAGCAATCTGAGGTTCTGCTTGGGCGGCCACCTTCAATTGACGCCCATAAGTTCAGACATGCGCGAGTCTCATATTAACTGCAGCTTTTGATCTCTTTTGAGATTTATGGGTCTCTGAAATAAGGCCAATAAATGAGCCGGAATAGCTGAGCTAGAGGTGCTTGTGGCCGTGATTCCCACATATGTCACTTTTGACCATTTAATTTCCTGATAAACTTGGCCCCTAGTAGTTGGGTCTCGCCAAAGACACAGAGGCAATTTTGGGGTGTCAGGAAGCCTGAAGGCAGCATCAGGCTGCTGATGCACCCGCCCTGCAGGTACAGGTTGACCTGTTGTCGGCACCATACCCCCCAAAATCTTTAATCTGTATAATGCACATAAGAGACAGTTCTCCCTCATTCTTAGTAACCTTTCAGTATCAATATTGTAAACCACAATGCCACAATGCCAAAAGGAAAGAGGGAGAGGGAGAGGGAGAGAGAGAGAGAGAGAGAGAGAGAGAGAGAGAGAGAGAGAGAGAGAGAAGAAAAGCAGCTGTCATAGACGCAGGCAGGGGGTCAGGGGTGTGAAGTTATGGCTGGGAACCTGGGGACACTAGTGCTGGGAAATGTACACTGTCGAAGGATGGGTTTTGGAACACTGTATGGCTGAAATCCAAGCATGAACAGCTTTGTACTTGTCTGTCTCACTTTGATTCAATAAAAATAAGTATTTTTTTAAAAGAGATAATTATCCCTAGGGCTGGAGCGATAGCACAGCGGTACGGAGTTTGCCTTGCACGTAGCCAACATGGCCGACCCGAGTTCGATTCCTCCGCCCCTCTCGGAGAGCCCAGCAAGCTACCGAGAGTATCTCACCCGCACGGCAGAGCCTGGCAAGCTACCCGTGATGTATTCGATATGCCAAATACAGTAACAACAAAGTCTCCAATGGAGACGTTACTGGGCCCGCTCATGCAAATCGATGAACAACGGGAGGACAGTGACAGAATTATCCCTCATTCTCCTGTAGACACAGAAGAAAATCTTTATTTATTATGCTTTTTGGGACACACTCTCAGCAATGCTCAGGATTACTCCTGGCTCTGCGATGCTCAGGATCACTCTCTGGAATTGCTCCAAGTGGTGCTTGAGGAACCCTGTGGGAAGCCAGGAATGGAATCCAGGTCAGCCGATTGCAGGCAAATGCTCTACCTGCTGTACTATTGCTACGGCTCCCAAAAGAAAATCTATCAAGTATTTCCGCTGGAGATCTGATGGGAAAACTGTTGAAAGTTGTTCTCAAGAGTGAGCCCTTAAGGAAAGTCTTTAGGACACAGAGAAACCCGGGACACGCGGCCATTCTGATTCCTTGTTGAAGTTGCGGAGGGGTGGGAAGCTGCTAATCCGTAAAAGCTGCCAAAGAGACACCGCCCACACAGCTGATTACCAGGGTGTGTGTGCAGGAGCAGCGGCCAGTCTGGTTCCCCCGGGTGTCAGTGGACACAGTTTTGTGAACGCACAAAGCATCTATCAGCATCTTGAGCTCTCCCTCCTTCCCCCCAGGGCCAGCCACAGCAAGGGCTCCAGGGAGGTCAGTGCCAGGGGATTCAGAGACCTAGGGCCAGAGTGATCCTCAGAGCCCTGCGGGCATGTGGCTGCCACTGAGATTCTAGAAATTGGAGCCTGGAGTCTCGGAGATAGTCCAGTGGGGAGGGCGTTTTGTTTGCCTTGCTCGTGGCCGACGTGGGTTCGATCCCTGGCATCCCACAGGGTTCCCCGGATACATCGGGAGTGATCCCGGAATACAGTCAGAAGTAGTTCCTGAGTTTTATCAGGTGTGACACAAAAACAAAAAACAAAAACCCCAAACCCAAACCCAGGAAACTGGTTGAATTGGGAACAGGCGGTGCTCCCTGGGGACCATGTGCTCTGAGGAGGCTTTGATGCCTGAGGCTCACGGGGAGTCCAGGGCCACCTTGGCACAGCTGGAGAGGGCCCAGCACAGTGCTGGGTCTGCGTCCTGCCACCAGCCGACTGGGAAGAGTGTGTGGCTACAGGGGCAACGCGTGGCTGTGGGCTCCAGAGGGACCATCTAACTGCGGGGTGATGTTCAGAGCAGGGTAGGAGAACCCCAGTCTGGCTGCCCGGCATGTAGGGCCCCATCCAGAAGTCCAAAAGTTGAGTATGTGGAGTCACACCCACAAACCAGCCCCGACTCAGCTAGACAAGCTTAATAATCTGCCTAAGGAGCAGGCTGAGGGGTGGTGGGAAGAGTAAAAGTAATGGTGGGGGGAAGGTGGTGGGATTGGTGTTGAAATAATGAATGTAACAATTATTGTGAACAGCATTATGCAAATTTAAAAACACGAATTTGGGGCTTAGAAATAAGAAATTAGGCAAACACTCGCTATACATTTATGCAATGAGGTCAGTCTGCAGAGCAAGCCCTCTTCAGGTTCAGATTCATAAGCAAACACAAACTTGGGAGTGATACTGACTCACAAGATCGTTTGCTGTGATGACTTTGCACGGTGAAAGTCAACTCAAAATTACTTGATTTTCCCATATTTATTTAAAAACAAATGAATATGAATACACATTAATTCCACAAATTAAAAATTGTATTTGTGCAAGCATACTTGGTGGCATTCAGGAATTCCCTCTTCCTTGTGCCCAGGGATCCCTCTTGGTGACATCAGAGACCATATGAGGTAGTAGAAATTAAGCCAGGGTCAGCCACATGCAAGGCAAGCATCCTACCTACTGCCCTGCCCACTTTCTCCAGTCTGCAAAACTTTAAATTGATGACCAAATTCTTCAGAAATGTAACTGAAATGGAGAATGCGAAAAGCAGGAGGCTTTAGGCCCAAACAACTGACTCACCTGGAATGACTCTGAGCATGGTTCCCCATACAGACTGAATCACCCTTGGCCCGCATCTCTTTGTGTTCAGTGTCACTAAGCAGAAGTACGAGGTCGCGTCCTCCCTGCGAAGGTTCCGGATGAGGAGGGCGCCCCGGTTCTCGCCCTGTATGCAGTTCCAGTGGAGACGGTCCTTGAATTCTTTAGGGGTCCAATTCAGAGTCTGGTTGTAGATGAAATCTCCATGGAAGTGCTTCCACCTCCAGCCTATCTTCACCTCAGGATTCTCGGCTAACTCCCAGCTGTAGTGGAAGGAGCAGGGGATGCGGACGGAGCCGCCCTCAGGGGCTGCCAGGTGCTCTGGCTGGTCTACTCCAAAGTTTTCATTGTCACAGTCTCCAGGGGCAGCTGGTTTGGGAGGAGAGACACAGAAGTGTGATCCCGATGCCCCAATTCCCTGGGCAGGGCAGAACCGTCCATCTGAGCAGTGTCCTCTGGCCAGGCTTAATGGATAGGGATGACCCAGCACCAGGGCAACTCTTTGCTCCTGGCCAAGAGGGCCCTGCCCAGACCCCCAAAAGGCACATCCCCCAGTTGCCAGCTCAACCCCGTGGGCTTCCATGTCCGGTCACTCACCATCCAGCACAGAGACCAGCAGGGGCAGCAGCAGCAGCGGGGACGGGCCCATGTTGTGCTCTGCTCAGGGCTTGCGGCAAGGATGCTTCTCTGTGGGCGGCTGGGGGCTCCTGAGCACAGTGGAGGGAGGAGCAGGCGGGGACAGTGCAGGGAGCCCCAGCGTGACCAGCGCTTCCTGTGACCAAGGCTGCTCTGTTTCTGTATTGCACAAGGGCCTCTATAGGCCATTGCAGGGGCCCCACCGCCTTAGGTGTGGTGTCGGGGCCTAACCCAGGTGCTGGACTCTCTCCCCTCTTCCCTGCACCCCTGCTTAGCTGCCCTGGACACTCCGAGGCAGCTCGCCGGTGTGCATTTCTGGCTCTAAACTTGTCTCTGCTCCTCCCTGGCTATTCCTGCCCGGGACAAGGTGGCCGCGGGGCATGTTGAGGCTGTCAGGAGGGACGTTTTGGCCATGGGCCTCTCTCAGCCTGGCCTCAGAGAGAGGGACCGAGAGATGGGGGCTGGCACCTGGCCACCCTCAGCTCCCACTATGGGGGCTGTGCCTACCCGTGCCCAGGCTGAAGTGAAGAACTGGTCCAAGGGGTGGTTCAAGGGATGGGCAGCCATGATTTCACAGAAATAGTGCTCTCTTTGTTTGCAGTGGCAGCAAACAAAGTGACTTCCCTTCTCCCTGTCCCCAACCCCAGCATGACCCCTCAAGTTCCCCCTTGCACTGCCAGGTTCTTCTTTTCCTCTCTCGCAGGCCTGAGAGAGGAGGTGCAGTAACTTCACAGAGACCATCGTCTGTCAGTCCTACACACTTCTTGCCTCATAAAATATATATTTCTATTATATATCAGATAAGCTGGAGCAATAGCACAGCGGGTAGGGCATTGCCTTGCAGGATTCGATTCCTCCGTCCCACTCAGAGAGCCTGGCAAGCTACCGAGAGTATCCTGCCGGCATAGCAGAGCCTGGCAAGTTCCCAGTAGTGTGTTCGATATGCCAAAAGCAGTAACAACAAGTCTCACAATGGAGATGTTACTGGTTCCCGCTCAAGCAAATCGATGAACAACGGGTGGACAGTGTGACAGACAGTGTGTCTACTATGCTTGGTGTCTGTCTCATATAATATATTATATGTATAATTTTGGTTTTTTAGACCGGTCAATGCCTAGGGATTTCTCTCGACTATGTATGTGCTCAGGGATCACTCCTAATAGGCTCAGGGATCCTTATGGGGTGCCAAGGATCAAACCCAGGTTGACCACATGCAAGTCGAGCACCCTGCCAGCCGTACTACAGTTCTGGCCTCTATTTCTTTAATGTGGACAATGATTTCCAAAGGTGTTTGCAGTAGGGTCAGCCATCCATGTTCCCACCCTTATTCCCAAGACCTCGTGACCCCATCCCTCCACTCCAGGCTCTCTCCTACACCTATCCTCCATCCTTGACATATTTAAGTTAAATCACTGTGGTTCGGGCCCCATGCTTCCAGAAATGACGGGTCTAGTAGATCTGGCCACATCACAACACCATCCTGTGGTGGTCGTGTCATGTTGGGCCACCCCTGAGAAAGCTGAGCCCAAAGCCTTGAAAACTTCTGAGCCATGGAAGATGTTCCAGAAATTGGGATCAAGAGCCACAGCAAAGGCTCAGGATTGGAATCTTCTAGTCCTGCCTTGATAGTTGTCTTCATTTTTTTAAAAAACTGTTTTTGTTGTTGCTTGTTTTGGGGTCATACCTAGTGATGCTCAGAGATCAAATTTGGGGCAGCCACATACAAGGTAAGTGCATTCCCCACTGTACTGTCGGTCCATTGCCCTGATTGCCTTTTCCTCTCTCTCTCTCTCTCTCTCTCTCTCTCTCTCTCTCTCTCCCCTCATCCTCCCGTTCTCTCTCATCAAAGTAAACTTTCCAACTTGAAATGACACTTGTGGTGAAAAGAGAGTTTAATCGCATGCTCATCCATTCAAGGAAAGAAATTACTAAAAATATGATTAAAAAACAGGAGCGATAGCACAGCGGTAGGGCATTTGCCTTGCACGCAGCCAACATGGCCAACCGATTCCTCCGCCACTCTCGGAGAGCCCGGCAAGCTACCGAGAGTATCTCGCCCGCGCGGCAGAGCCTGGCAAGCTCCCCGTGACGTATTCGATATGCCAGACACAGTAACAACAAAGTCTCCAATGGAGACGTTACTGGGCCCGCTCGAGCAAATCAATGATCAACGGGAGGGCCTTTACTTACTTACTTTTAGTTAATAAGGAAAAGGACTATAAAACAAAGTTCCTGGGAGAGAGCAATGAAGTTTCTCCCTCTCGGAGAGCCCATCAAGCTACAGAGAGTAACCCATGAGCACGGCAGAGACTGGCAAGCTTCCCTTGACGTATTGGATATGCCAAAAACAGTAACAACAACGGGTCTCATTCCCTTTACCACGAAAGAGCCCCCATATGCCATTAGGCTACACTAGCTCGCGACAGGGACGACTGGAGACGTTACTGGTGTCCACTCGAGTAAATCGATGAACAATTGAACAAGTGATACAAGTGAAGGAAAAGGATAAAGGAAAGAAGGAAGAAAGAAACGAGGAAATGAAAGTCCAGGAAAATTTTGGTGTCCACTCTAATTACAGTTGAAATTTTAGCTCCAAAACGCTCTGCCTTTTCTTCTAGATTTGCAGTGCCCCATAATGACCACTAGGGGCCACCAAGGCAGAGGCTAGCTGGAACTTTGTGCTGTGGGAGGAATCTTTTTTTTTTTCTTTTCTTTCTTTTTTTTTGGGGGGGGGGAGGGCTCACACCCGGCAAGGCTTAGGGGTTACTCCCGGCTTTGCACTCAGGAATTACTCCTGGCGGTGCTCGGGGGACCATATGGGATGCTGGGAATCGAACTCCGGTGGCTGCGTGTAAGGCAAACGCCCTACCCGCTGTGCTATTGCTCCAGCCCCTGTGGGAGGAATCTTTTTTTTTTTTTAAGATGTTAATAACTTTTTTTTTCTTCTTTTTTTATTTTTATTTTTTATTTTTTTTTTACAGTTGTAGATTTACAATTTTTTGTGCTTGGGTTTCAATTATACAATGATCAGATACCCATCCCTCCACCAGTGCCCGTTTTTCACCACCATGGATAATATCCCTCCCACCCCCATCCCCCCATCCCCCCCTGCCTCTGTGGCAGGGCAATCCCCTGTGTTCTCTCTCTCCGTTTGGGTGTTGTGGTCTGCAAAAGAGGCATTGAGTGGGAAACATGTTCAGTCCATAGTCTACTTTCGACATGCATCTCCCCTCCTGGGAGGATCCTCCAAACACCCTTTATTTGGTGTTCCCTTCTCTATCTGAACTGCCCTTTCCTCTAGGATACCCGGCTGACCTCTAAGTTATGGAGTAATCCTCCTGGTGCTGATCTCAGCTATTCTTGGGTATTAATCTCATACTTTGTTACTTTATATCCCCCAGATGAATGCAATCTTTCTATGTCTATCCCTCTCTTTCTGACTCATTTCGCTTAGCATGATACTTTCCATATTGTACCACTTGTATGTAAATTTCATGACTTCATCTTTTCTAACAGCTACATAGTACTCCATTGTGTAGATGTGCCAAAGTTTCTTTAACCAGTCATCTGTTCTTGGGCATCCAGGTTTCTTCCAGTTTCTGGCTATTGTGAAGAGTGCTGCAATGAACAAACAAGTGCAGATGTCACTTCGACTATACATTTTTGCCTCTCTGGGATATATTCCCAGGAGTGGTATTGCTGGATCAAATGGGAGCTCAATTTCTAATTTTTTGAGAATCGTCCATACTGTTGTCCAGAAGGGCTGAACCAGTGGACATTCTGTGGGAGGAATCTTGTGTGTCTCGAATGAATGGAGCAGCCTCGGGTACAACCCAAGGCTGTCAGCAGAGTGTCAACCGAGTCAGTATTCGTGAGTGGGACACTTGGAATAATCAAAATGTAAATCCACCTTCTATCAGTTTCCACAAAATGCAATTTCTTGGTTTCTGGGTGCCTGGCTGGGTGTGGGAGTTGTGACACGTAGGGTTCAAGGGCAAGTTTTGCTTTGCCCTCCCTGTGACCTTGGGATCAAGAAGTGTGTTCCCTCGATGAATTGTTGGAGTGATGGGGAAGTTAGGAACACGGGCCAGGGAAACAGGCAGCCAGAGGCAGGAGTGCAAGCAGTCCGTCCTGGGAACTGGGCTGAGATGATTAGGTCATAAAACAGAGCTGACCAGGACAGAACAGAGGGACCCAAACGTACCTGTGACCATGGCAGTAAGGGAGCGGGACCACCAAATCAGGAGATTAGTAAATGTCTCCCTGGGACCTAAAACCCAATGTACTGTCACAAGTCTCAGCCACAAGGACCCCCACTAAGACAGGTGTCTAATTCCCTGCCTGCCTCAATGTCCCTCAGTGTATTGTCATGACACAACCAATCGCAACACTTCATTCATGTGTTCTTCTTCTTCTCTTTGTCTCACCACTGCACTGTCTCACTGCTTATAAAAATGCTCTGTGGGACCAGAGCCATAATACAGCGGGGATGGAATTTGCCTTGCAAGCGGCCAACAATGGTTTGATCTCCGGCATCCATATGGTTCCCCTTGCATTGTCAATATAATGTATGAGTGCAGAGCCAATAATAACCCCAGAGCATTGCCAAGTGTGACCCAAAAAGAAAGAGAGAGAGAGAGAGAGAGAGAGAGAGAGAGAGAGAGAGAGAGAGAGAGAGAGAGAGAGAAGAGCTGAGGGACTAGGGAAATGGTAGGGGAGGTACAAACATCCCTTCCCAGGGTTCTGGAGGAGGAACAGTTCTCCAACGCTACAATAGACATCTCTTATAAAGAAAAAAGAAACAATAGAGTCGGAGTATTCATTCAGGGTGCAGGGAGTTTGCCTAGCATAAGGCCGACACTGGTTCGATCCTTGGCATCCCATAGGGTTCCTCAAGCATTGCCAGGAGTAAATCCTGAGTGCAGAGGGAGGAGTAACTCCTGGGAATTGGTGGGTGCAACCCAAAAAGAAAAAGAAAAGAAAAAAGACAAAAGAAATGAGTCGCTGGAGAGATGGGAAGGGAGACACAGACAGCCGAGGAGGGGGCTCAGAGCAGGGTACAGGCAGGGCTGCTCCCCCGAGAGCCTTGTCTGGGTGTAAAGCAGCTGCTGACTTAGGGGCGCTGTGGCCTCCAGCCCAGCACAGAGGGGATGAGAGAACCAGCCTCTGCTCTCAGTGTTGTCGGGACACTGACTGTCCGGAACGGGCGCCCCTTACCTGAGGCCTGAGACCCGCCTTATTCCTCAGGTGGCCCCTTCCCCAAGCCACTGCAGGTGGCACTTCAGCAAAGAAACTCGGGGGACCCAAAAGTTCAGCACCTCAGGAAATCAGCGACAGTGGAGGTTCAAGAAACCACCTGGGAAAGGATCGCAAGGAGAGTGTGGAGCAGGCTGCCAGGGTCCATGACTGCGACACTACCCTCCTTCTTGCCTGGCCTGAGGACATGGGTGATGGTGACCATGCACAAGGCAGACAGAAGCTTGGCAGAAACAACCCTGCTGACCACTCAGCTGTCAGGACCCAGCTGGGGGGAAGATAAAGGTCTAGAGGCAAAGCCCCACAGCCAGTGGCATATGGGCATTTTTAATTTTTTTGTTTTGTTTTTGAACCTATTCTGCAGTGCTCAGGGTGACTCCTGGTTCTGCATTCAGGAATCCCTCCTGGCGGTTCCCGGAGACCATTCGGGATGCCAGAGTCTGAAGCTGCGTCAGCCACATGCAAGCAAGCACCCTCCCCGCTCTGCTCTCTCCGCTGCCACCTCTGGCATTTCTTCTGGCAGCCTGATGACACTAAGAAATCTTTGCTCAATAAAAATATTTCTTTTTCTGGGGCTGGAGAGATGGTACAGCGAGAACTTGCCTGCCTTGCACGCAGCCGACTGGGGCTTGATCCCTGGCATCCCATAGGGTTCCCCAACACCACCAGGGGCAATTTCTGAGTGCAGAGCCAGGAGTAAGTCCTGAGCATCACCAGGTGTGGCCCCAAACCCAAAATTAATAATTAAATTATTTTTCTTTTTGTCATAGATACCTACCGTGAAGATACCATCCTTGTCTCATATTTATTTATTTTGCATTTTGAGATGTTTTTCCTTTGGCAAAAATCTGACCTGACCTGACTTTTCAAGTCTCCCTGTCACTCTCTCTGTATCCTCTGTGTCTCTCTCCCTTTCTCTCTCTTCCTCCAATAGCCAAAATATTATTGACTTGATTTGTCTCTTCATCTGCCTCTCACCCTGTTTCTGATGTATTTTATAACTTGGAAATGTGAGGAGGTGATAGTAACATCTTGGAAATACACCCCCGGAGTACAGGCTAGAGAAAATTCTTTGAGATCAGGAATAAACATAGGCTTTTTCTGAACTAATTGTTTGTTTGTTTGGGGGCCACACCCGGGGGTCCACAGCAGAGCATCCACCTCCTTGGTACGATGAGTCACTCTGGGTGGCTGTTGTCGGGCAGCGCCAGGCTGAACTTCATGGCCCAGGCGTTTACAAAGAACACGGGCAGGTGGCTAAAGGCGGTGCGCAGGAGCGTTGAGCAAGTCGCTGCGGTGCCTGGACTCATAGTGGGTGTTGGCCAGCTCGATGACCATCAGTGGGTGGGTTCTAGGGTCAGCAGCGCAGACATGGCCTCCAGGATCCCAGTCTGGAGCCGCACGGAGATGGACACGGGGAAGGCAGTGAAGTGGATGCCCGGGGCCCACTACCCTGCAGAGCCCTGCCATGGAGTGTAGGAGGCCACGGGGTGCACCTGGGCAGCACCACGGCCAGCAGCGACCCCGTCTGGTAGGTGAAAATCCACCAGCCTCAGAGATGTAGGGAGACGGGAGGGAAAGGCGGCCTGGCAGCTCATTTCCACACGAGTGATGCCTGAGCACAGTCAGAAGGACCCCTGAGCATTGCTGTGTGACCCCAAAAGGCCCCCTCCAAACGAAGGGGAGATTAGAGAGATGGGTAGGCAAATGGAGCTTGTCCTGCACGCAGCTGATGCAGATGATTGATCCTTGACACCACTGTTCCCACCCACACCCCCCACCCGCAACTGCAAGGGGAACTCCGGAGCAAAGTGTCAATTAGCCCCCAGGTGCTGCCCACCTCCCAAAGGAATAACAGGGAGAGAGAAACCTCAGGGAATCCAGATGTTACATTCACGAGACACAGGCTATGTTTTTAAAAATATATTCGTCTAATCCAAATAGTCACTAAGAAAGCGAAAACTTGCATGAAAGTCTTGGGATCTTGTGGCGAACGCGCAGGGGACTGGAGGCGGGTGCTGTTATGTGCCACACTCCAGTTTGATCCGCGTGCTGTGTGGGACCCCTGAGACGTGGAAAAGTCCCTGGCCACAGCAGGGTGGGTGACCCCAAGTACATTTGGACCGTCAGGCTTGTGATAGATCTCAGGGAGTGAAAGAGAAGGAAGGAAGGAAGGAAGGAAGGAAGGAAGGAAGGAAGGAAGGAAGGGAGGGAGGGAGGGAGGGAGGGAGGGAGGGGGAGGAGAAGGAGGAGGAGGAGGGAAGGGAGGAAGGAAAGAAGGAAAGAAGGAAGGAAGGAAGGAAGGAAGGAAGGAAGGAAGGAAGGAAGGAAGGAAGGAAGGACATCCGAGAGATGCTCAGAGGCCTGGAGGCACACACTTTGCTTGCAGGACCCCCAGTTCCATCCCCAGCACCACAAGCTTCCCTAAGCACCAAACTGAGAGCCCTCCCCAAGCATCCCCAAGTATGACCCAAAGACCAGGGGACAAAAAGGAAATAGAGGGGGTTGGGGCAGAAGTACAGCAGGGAGGGCACTTGCATTGCACATGGCCAATCTGGGTTCGATCCCCGGCATCCCATATGTTCTAAAAGCCCTATCAGGAATGATCCCTGAGCACAGAGTCAGGAGGATTTCTCGTGCATCATTGGGCTCAAAAATAACACAAACAAAAATAACACAAACACAACCAAAAAAAAAAACCAAAACAGAAGTAGGGTAAGTAAAGAAGGAAGACAAGAAAGACAAGGGAGAAAAAAAGGAAAAGTGGAATTAAATTGGGATGAGGGAGCCAAGGTTTGAATGGATTCTCAACACTCACCCAAAGCAAAAAAAGAATGAGAAATTTAATGGAACGTTTCATTCTGAAGGGGGTTCTGCAACAGAAAAATTGTATTAGGTGAAAAGTAAATAAATCTGGTACCAGAGACATTCTACAGGGTCAAGTCTGATGCTTTTGCCTGTGGCCGACCTGGATTTGATCAGCTGGTGCCTAAGGATCTTGGGTGCAGTCCAGAGGCTCTTGAGCACTGAAGGGTGTGGGGTTTTCACTTGGGGTGGCCCGGGGAACTCCCAGCACTGCAGAGCCAGCGTACCACTCACATTCTTAGGACCTGCACTGTCCCTCTGGCCCTGCTAGTCTAGAACTCTTGGGGAGGATCCTGGAATCATTATTGTTTTTTTGGTTTTTGGGCCACACCTGGTGGTGCTCAGGAGTTAATCCTGGCTATGTACTCAGGAATTACTCCTGGCTGTGCTGGGGGACCATATGGGATGCTGGGGATCAAGCCCGGGTCAGCTGCATGCAAGGCAAGAGCCCTCCCCTCTATATATTACTCCAGCCAGGATCCTGGAATCATGGTGGGGGTCCCAGACCTCTGGAGCACAGCTTGGGAGGATCCCTACCGACACTTCCAAAAGGCAAAGAAATTGGAAGAAGAAGTGGACATTAACTAATACCAAGGCATCATTGGTCACTCAGGAATTGCAACCGATATTCCAGGTTGATGGAGGATGTGTGAGCATAAGGAGAGAAAGTACGAGAACATGCTACCATCTGCTCAGTTTCTTCCTAAATCGAAAGCTGTTCTCCCACAAAGTCATACAAAAATTCCCACTCTTTCACAGGTTTTTATCCAAGAGAAAGAACTATTTGCCCACAAACACCTTCTGTTCGTAGCGACTGTATTTAGAGTCCCCTCGCAGTCTGGAATTGACCCAGATGGTCTTTGGTCAATCCATTGATTACACAAAACCACTCAGAAACATTTCAGGGAGAAGAGAGAAAAAGAAGAAAAGTGCGTGCCACAGAGGTCGGCTGGGTGGTGGTGCTGGCGAGAGGGGACCAGGGGACATGGGTGATCAGAATGTACACTGGTATTGGAACATTGCAAGATTGAAATCCATGGTGAAAGCTTTGTGACTATGTATCTTACGGTGATTCAATTAAAAAATTTAAAAATAATAAACAATTATGTCACTAAGCAAAAGAAGCCAGGTACCCACATGCTTTATGGCTCAGAGAAAATCCATCAATCCTTGACTGGGACTGGTGTCGGATATGCAATGGCTGCAGGGACTGTGGGAACCTCTAGGGGGTGTGCTTCCACCTCTGGATTGTGATGGAATCACGTTTACCAAAATCGGACCAGTCTGTGAAACAAGCACCGTTCATTGAACACCTGATTTGCAAAACAGCACCAAAATTCCAAAACCGGCTTAATCAATGGCTAAATAAATAGCAGTGCTCCTACACTATAAAAAAAATCTCCAAACTCAGATCACACGGCTTTGATCTGCTAAGGCAAATAGCTTAAAAAAACAAAAACAAAACAAAACAAAAAAATCGCCCTTTTCCCAGAAAAATATGTCCCCGTCTTTCTTACCCGTCTTTCTTACCCTATCTAGCTGACCTATTTTAGAGGTCAGAAATAGTCACTAAAGTCTATGGTGGGCCCCTTCTCCCTCCCCAGATTGTCTGCAGAATCCCCCACCACCCACTGGAGTGGATGAGCTGCAGGTGCAGCTGCCTGGGACCACTCAGAGCAGGAGATGGAGAACAGGCTGGTGCCACTTCCCCTGAGTCCACCGTCTTCAAGTTGAAAATCCAGAGGCTATGCCCAGAACAGGTCCCCGCTGTCAGTCTTGGGTTGATCACAGTGGTCTCTAGCCACCCAAATGATCTCCCAAAAGCTGCTAATGGCATAGATGTCCTGGATGGCACCCCTCAGGTGGTAAGGAGTCTTACCTCCTGGACTTCTGGGATGGGAGGCTGGTACAGGATAGAGGTCAGGCTGCTGTCGAGGTCAGCTTGGACAGAGTTGGAGTTGGAGGGAGGTTATCATGGTTATCATTTTAATTCAGAAAGTTTGCAGGTTGGGCTCGCTTTGGCGGCGCATATGCGGAAAGTTTGCAGGTCAAGTTTTAGAAATACAGTGAAGACAAAATCAGTGGTCAAGAAAGAGTAATTTTTTAGACACAAGAGGGCAGTAGAATAGAATAGAGAAGTGCAAGAGAAGAGAGGAAAGAGAAAGAGAAGAGTGAGAGAGGGAGAGAAAAGAGAGAGAGGGAGTAGAGAGATAATTCAGAGTGCAGGATGCTTGCCTTGCAAATGGCTGACCCAGGTTCCATCTCCAGCATGCCATAGGGTACCCTGAGCACTGCCAGGAGTAATTCCTGAATCCAGAGCAAGGAGTAACCCAGAACACTGTTGGGCATAGTCCCAAACTAACACACAAAGAGACAGACAATAAAGAGAGAGAGAGAGAGAGAGAGAGAGAGAGAGAGAGAGAGAGAGAGAGAGAGAGAGAGAGAGAGAGAAGAAAAGCTCTTCATAGAGGCAGCAGGAGGTTGGGAAGGTGGGTGATGGGAGGGAACCTGGGGACACTGGTGCTGGGAAATATACACTGGTGGAGAGATGGGTGGTGAAATATTATATGACTGAAATAATGAACAGCTTTGTAAGGTTCTATCTCACAGTGATTCAATTAAACAGTTATTTGTAAAAAAAGAGAGAGAGAGATCCCTCATTCTTCTGTAGACACAGAAAAAATCACTACTTATTTATTTTTGCTTTTTGGATCACACCCAGCAATGCTCAGGTGTTACTCCTGGCACTGCACACAGGAATCACTCCCGGTGGTGCTTGAGGAACCCTGTGGGATGGGTCCCAGCAGTGGATAGAACCCAAACACCCTTCCACTACCCACTGTACTTTCATTCCAGCCCCTAAGAAGAAAATCTATAAAGTGTTTCCTTGGGGGTCTGATGGGGAAACTCTGGTGAAAGTTATTGTCAAGAGCAACCCCTGAGGAAAGACTCTAGGACACTGGGAAAACCAGGACTCGTGGCCATTCTGATTCCTGGGTGAAGTTGTGGGAGGGCGGGAAGCTGATGCTCCATTACAGCTGCCAGAAAGCCACTGCCCACATGGGAGCTGATTACCATGATGTGCGTGCAGGAGCTGTGGCCGGACTGGACCCCTGGGTGTCAGTGGACAAAGTTTTGTGAACGCATGAAGCATCCATCAGCATCTTGAGCCGCAGTCCCAGTAATGGCTCCAGTGCTGGGGGATTCAGAGACCCTGGGCCAGAGTGATCCTCAGAGCCCTGCAGGCATGTGGCAGCCACTGAGAGTCTTGAAACTGGAGCTGGGTTTTGAGCATGGTCCTGCGGGTAGAGCTGACCTGGGTTGGATGCCCAGTGACCCATACGTTCCCCGAAGTCACCCAGCAGTGATCCCATAGCACAGAGCCAGGAGTCAACCCTGAGCGCCGCATGCCAAAAACAAAAAAACTGAAGCGAATGGGGCTCTCCAAACCTGCAGTTTAGGAGACAGTCAGTGGTCTTTGCCAGTGGAGAGCAGCCCCTTCTGCTCAAAGTGGAAAGTGTGGTGGAAGCGAATTCCAATGGAGCTGCCGCTTGGCCGCTGGCCGGCCTACGGGACCTCGCCGAGGACAAAAATTCCTCGCTTTTCCATCCTTCTTCCTAATGGAGATCTGACCAGGAAGAAGCGATCAAACGAGACTTACACCCAAGGATAGTAGAGATGTGTACCAGGAGGATTACTCCACAACTTGGAAACTGGCCTCACATGCTGGGGGAAAGGCAGGTCAGATAGAGAAGGACCATCAAGTAAAGGGTGCTTGGTGGGCCTGCTCGGGATGGGAGATGGGTACTGAAAGTAGACTATAGGCTGAACCTGATGGCCTGTCAATACCTATATTGCAAACCCCAACACCCAAAAGGAGAGAGAGACCAAAAGGGAATGACCTGCCACAGAGGCGGGGTCGGGTGGGGGGATGGGGTGGAGGTGGTGGGAGGGATACTGGGATCATTGGTGGTGGAGAATGGGCACCAGTGGAGGAATGGGTACTGGATCATCATATGACTGAAATGTAAGCACGAAAGTTTGTAGGTCTGTAACTGTACCTCACAGTGACTCATTTAAAAATTAAAAAGAAGAGGAGGAGGAGGAGAAGGAGGAGGAGAAGGAGAAGGAGAAGGAGGAGGAGGAGAAGGAGAAGGAGAAGGAGAAGGAGAAGGAGAAGGAGAAGAAGAAGAAGAAGAAGAAGAAGAAGAAGAAGAAGAAGAAGAAGAAGAAGAAGAACAAGAACAAGAACAAGAAGAACAAGAACAAGAAGAAGAACAAGAAGAACAAGAAGAAGAAATAATCAAAGGATCAAAGGAGTGGAAGATGTAGAGCAGCCAGAGTCCAAATGAGGAAAATGACATGGTCCCCTTCTGGGTGCACATGGGGGGGTGGTGGGAGTGGTGGACAGTCCAGGCCGGTGCTGCAACCTGGAGAGCAGGGCAGGCACCTGCAATCTATGTTCTTTCTGCAGCACAGCCTTCTCCGGTGATGAGAAGTCTGGTGGGACTGAGCTGCTGCCTGGGGAGATCCTGCTGCGGGTGCCAGGCGGCCCCTGCTCAGTGGTGGTTCTGCTGTGGAGCCCGGGGGGGTCGAGCGGGATGGTGCAGGCTAACTGCTTGGTGACCCTCGTCCTGCCCGTGGTGTGGGCCCGGCCGCAGTCTCGAGATCTGCCCGTCGCGAGGGCGCGGAGACGAAGACGGCGCTGTGGGAGGTGGCCGGTGGCCCCATCCTCTTGGACACGGGGACGGGGCGGGGGGCGGGGTGGCGCCCTGGGCTGGGGAGGTGCTGCTGGGGTCCCTGGAGAGGCAGGGAGTGGGCCCAGGCGACATGGGGCTGGTGGTGGGCATGCACGGGCACAGGGACCCCGTCGGGAACCTGGGGCTATTCCCTGGGGCACTCCTGCTGGTGTCCTCCCCAGGGGCCTCTACCTCCCGCACACGCTGAGCAAGGAGCGGCCCCTATGGCTCGGACCCAGGCTCAAGGTGTGGGCCACGCTGGGCCATGGCGGCCAGCGGGACGTGAGCGTGGTGGTGGAGGGCACTGGCCCTGGGCACCCGTGGTGGTGGCTGGCGACGTGTTCGAGCGCCACGGGGACGAGGAGTCGTGGTGGGCGCTGAGCAAAAACCCGGTGGCGCAGGAGCGGAGCCGCAGAAGGGTCCTGGCCACCGCCGACTTGGTGGTTCCCGGCCACGGGGCCCCCTTCCGGGTGATCAGGGGAGCCCCGCGGTCCTGCTGCACGAGTGTCCCGTGAATCTGGCACCGCTACTGGGCACTACGGATCCCGGGGACCCTGCTTCTGCTTCAGGAACTAAGGACCCGGAGGTGCATGGGCCGAGCAGCCAGCGGGTGATGGCCACGGGCTTCAAAGTCTCCTTTGAGGACCGACCCCTCTTTTCTCTCTCATCACCAAGCTGAGTCCAAGGACTGGCCTGGGCGGTGTTGCCTCCTCTGGGACCTCATTTGTAAAACGGGGATGTGGTTAAAAATAAAAACGGGAAACCACCAACCATCTTGCCCCCAAGCCTACTGCTGGCCATGAACAGGGAATCTTGCAAATGCAGTGGGCTAGAACGGCCCCTGGATACTCTAGCCTGCTAGTTCTCTTAGGGTGCAGGCTGCAGAAAGAAGGTGCCCGCTGTAGGACACCCAAGCTCGAGCCAAGGTACAGCTAAGAGGGCATTTGCCTTGCATGCAGCCAACCAGGTGAAATCCCTGGTATTCCACATGGTCTCCTAGCTCTGCCAGGCGGGATCCCTTAGCAATGCCAGGTATGCCCCTTACACACACAACACACACACACACACACACACACACAAAAACACACAGCACACCATATCACCCTTGTCCCTCTACCCGGTCATCATTCATTCTCTCAGTCCTGAAGAGCCTTTCAACACCTGAAACGTTCCAGCCACTGCTTGCTCAGAAGGATAGGAGACAGTGAGCGACAGACAAACGGCCGTCTCTCCTCGAGGTGACTTCAGAGTTATCAGAGAGGAAATACCTGTGCTGACTGAGGAAAGAGAATGATCCAACAGGAAGGGGAAAGAAGGGGGCCGTGGGGGGGGGGGGGGAGGTATCTTCCTTTAGAGCACTCTGGGAGAACATCCCAGGAGCGGAAGCTTGATGAGAACTGAGTGGAAGGAGACCTACACAACTGGGGAGAGGCGATTCCAGCCCCAGGAGCAGCCGCTATGAAGCTCGAGACAGGCGGGCCTGACCTGCTGGGAGAGCAGGAAGGTCCTGCCTCTACGCCAGGCCCTGGAAGGGCACAGGAAGGTTCTGGGTTACTTCTGAGACACAGGCCTTTGGCCTGTGAACAGGCTGATGACACAGATTCACAGAACCCACGTTTGGGTACCCGCCACTCAGACCAGTTACTCAGGGCTGAGTTGAGAATGGTTTCATCAGGAAGAGCCAACTTTGATGTGTTCTCGTGTGACCCCATCCCCACCTCCTCCCTCCCCAATCTTAACCATCAAGTTGGGACTGGGGCTTATCGGGCTGGCTGAGAATGTAAGTTAGGAGTTTAAGGTTGTGGGCAGGGCAGAGGGTCTGACTTGAGGTTGTCCGCACTGGACTCTGTGATGGTTCTCTTCTGGTCAGTGAGCTCCTCCTGTTGCTCCTCTTCCTCTTCCTCCTCCTCCTCTTCCTCTTTTGCTCCTCCCCCTCCTCCTCCAGGGGCTCTGACACCCTGAAGCAGCCTTCCAGGGCCTGACTGGTCTCTCGTTCAAGGGAAAGAGGAATCCTCGGGCGCGATAAACCCCAGAGGCATTTTCAGGCAGTCCTTGGTCCCCACCAGCCCTCCCAAATGACCAAGTTCAGCACCCCAGAGAGAGTGTGAGAACATTTCTTAGGATGAAGAGGAAGGCAGGGAGTGCAGGAGAGGCAGCGCCAGGACGCATGTATGAGGAAGCGGGTGCCTAATGCTCGCGCATTTTGGGGGTCCAAACCCATCCCTGTGTCTCCCCTTCTTTGTCTCTGGGTCACACCAGGAGGAATAGGATGGACCAGAGACCAAGGGGAGCCTGGAGTGTTTCGTATAGCCTCTGCCCAGGTTCCGGGAGACAGCCTTGGTACGTGTAGGCTGGAAGGAAAACTGTGCAGGGTGGCCAGGGTGCTGGGCACGGGTCTCTGCCTTTCTCTTTTGAGCTGCTCATTCCCACCGTGTCCTCTTGCTATGTTCTCTGGAGACGCGCACTTGGCTTTCCGTGGGGTGCTGGGCACCAGGCAGTGGTCAGGGCAGCTGTGTCCAGCAGAGTCCCTGGGTCCATCTCAGGATCCTGCATAGGGCAAAGGGTACGGAGGTCTGAACTGATGGCTCATTGGCTGTGTGGCTTGGCAGGAGTTCTGGAGGAACCCCAGTTCTTCCATCCCGGCCTCAGGGAGCACAGTCCAGACCACAGGGGACCACGGGGGGGTGGGGTGGTGCTAATGAGGGTGGCCTGGGGGCAGCCTGGGAAGGACACTTATTCCCTGTCCTGGTACGAGTCTGAGAGGAAGGTGCCCGGGCTGCGACTCCAGCAGCTCAGGCGGGGCTGCAGGGCCCCAGTGGACTGTGCGGCATTTCCTGCGAGGCCCCAGGGGTGCAGAAAAGACACTGGAGACCAGGCTGGGTCCTCCCATGCTGGGGATGGCGTGTTTGGGAAGGCCCTCAGTTCAGGACACCTGTTGGGGGGCTCTGGGACAGACAGGGAGGGGCTGCTGCTGGAGCTGGAGAGAGCAGGGGAGGGTGGGGGAGGTGTCAGCCTGGGGACCAGAGGAGAATGGGTCAGGCAGGGTGACTGTCCCTTCCTCTTGCCACAGGCAATGTGTCCTGGTGGCCGCTGTCCCCCGCCCAAACCCATGTCTCTACTCTGACTCACCAGAGACTCCCCAAGACTAGCTGCAAAGTAGCACTATGAGCCCACAGGGAGGGCCCGAGGCTTCCCACACCACCCGCTCTGCTCTTGTCCCCAGCAGCCCATCAGGAGCCCCTCTCTACACCCTGCACCCCTGTACCTGCCTCCTCCCCCCCGTGGGGACAGGGTTGAGAGCGGCCCCCCACCTTTGTCTCTGTGCTGTTGCTCTCCTGCCCTGACCAGGACCTGCGGAGCTGCCTGCTGGCTGATCTCTCTGCCTGGACACCCACAACAGGCTCAGCCCCTGCCTTGTGCCCATGCTTTCCAAGAGGAACCTCTCAGGTCCCTTTCCAGGAGGCCGATGTGGTTCCCACTCCCCTCCCCCCACTGCCTCCTGGGGCCCCCTCCCCCACAGCCTTGGGACCCATCTCAGTGGACACCCACCCATGCAGGAAGCCTGCACCTCTGTGGGGGCAACAGAACCCAGCAGCACTTCAGCAGCCTCTGCAGCCCCCACACTGCCCAACTGGGGAACTGAAGGGGCTTCCCCCAAACCACACCGCGGGGCACGCGGCCTCCTCAGCACCCATCTCTAGGCTGTATATGTGTGTGTGTGTGTTTGCATGTGTATCTGCGTGTGTGTCTGTGTATCTCTGTGAGTCTCTGTGCATATGTGTGTCTGTGTATCTCTGTGAGTCTCTGTGCATATGTGTGTCTGTGTATCTCTGTGTTTCTATGTATGTGTGTATATATATCTCTCATCTCTCTGTGTGTATATATATGTTTGTGTGTCTGTGCATTTGTGTGTATATCTGTATCTCTGTGTGCATCTCTGTGTGTCTGTGTATCTTGGTGTGTCTGTGTGTGCGCGCATGTGTGTGTATCTCTGTGCGCATGTATGTGTGTGTGTGTGTGTGTGTGTGTGGTCATGTGTGTGTGTGTGTGTGTGTGTGTGCGCGTGTGTGAGTGAGTGTCCTCATGGTGCTCAGAAATCAGTGGACCCCATGGTTCTAGGATCACACCTGGCTGATGGTTTCACAGGGACCCACCTGCCAGCCCCTCCTCTGACTCTCTTCCTGGCACAGGAGCTGGTGTCACCCAGTAGGAGGCTGGGGAGGGGGAGGGGCCCTGCACCACCTACCTTGGCTTCTCTTCCACACGAGGTAGGAGATCAGCCCCAAAATTGTCATTTTGAGAAGGGCAATGGTCACCGTGACTATGACCACAGCATCCAGCCTCCGGGGCCCTGAGTTCTCTGTGCTGTTGGTCACATCCAGGCCAGTTTCAGGTTGGGCTGAGGAGACACAGGACATCAGCGGATTCTCCTCAGGAGGCCCAGAGGACTCTGATGCCCATATTCCAATACAACTTTCAAGATACTACATGACATGAAACCATACTGTAGTTCAGTGGAATTTTCATAAAACATTTTCTCTTTTCTTTTTTTTTTCTCTTTTTTTTTTTGGTTTTGTTTGGTTTTTTGAGCCATACCTGTTGACGCACAGGGTTTATTCCTGGTTTTGCACAAGGAATTGCTCCTGGCAGTGTTCAGGGTACTGTGTGGGATGCTGGTGATCGAACCTGGGTTGGCCACATCTAAGACAAGTGTCCTCCCCACTGTGCTATCACTCCCATCCCATCCATAACATCACACACACACACTGTCCTCCCATTGTTCATCGATTTTCTCGAGCGGGCCCAGTAACATCTCCATTATGAGAATTCTTGTTACTGTGTTTGGCATATTGAATACTCTCAGTAGTTTGCCAGGCTCTCTGAGAGGGGCAGAAGAATCAAACCTGGCTCGGCCAGGCTGACTGCGCTCAAGGCAAACGCCCTACTGCTGTGCTATCACTCCAGCCCATCCATAACATAACTATATATATATATATTTTTTTTTTGGAAGGGTGTTACACCAGTAATGCTCAGTGGTGACTCTGGCTCTGCACACAGACTCATTCATGGTAGTGCTCCAGGGACCATCTGGGATACCAGGGATTGAAACCCGGTCAGTCACATGCAAGGCAAATGCCCACCCCACTACACCATTGCTCTGGCCCCCATAAAACCATTTTCAAAAATAAAGTCAGCATTATCATAGAGCAGATAAGGGCTGGAAAGACCCACATCCACAAGAACAAAAGCAACCGGTGCTGGCGCGGATGTGGCGAGAAAGGGACCCTCCTTCACTGCTGGTGGGAATGCCGGCTGGTCCAACCCTTTTGGAAAACAGTATGGACGACTCTCAAAAAATTAGAATTTGATCTGCCATTTGACCCAGCTATAGCACTCCTGGGAATATATCCCAGAGAGGCAAAAAGGTATAGTCAAAGTGACATCTGCAATTGTTTGTTCATTGCAGCACTCTTTACAATAGCCAGAATCTGGAAAAAACCTGAGTGCCCAAGAACAGATGACTGGTTAAAGAAACTTTGGTACATTTACACAATGGAGTACTATGTAGCTGTTAGAAAAGATGAAGTTATGAAATTTACATACAAGTGGTACTACATGGAAAGTATCATGTTAAGCGAAATGAGTCAGAAAGAGCGGGATAGACACAGAAAGATCGCATTCATCTGGGGAACATAAAGCAACAAAAAGTGAGAGTGACACACAGGAATGGCTGAGATTAGTACCAGGAATTTTGCTCCATGAATGGAAGGCCAGCCACAGGCTCTAGGTGAAAAGGAAGCTCAGATAGAGAAGAGAGTACCAAATGAAGGGTGTTGTGAGGGCCCTCCCAGGGTGGGAGAAGCATGCTAAAAGTAGTCGATAGACCAAACATGATTGCCACTCAAAGCCTCTCTTGCAAAACACAGTACCCAAAAGAAGAGAGAGAGAACAAGGGGGAATACCCTGCCACAGAGGCAGGATGGGACGGGGGGGGGGGGGATGAGGGGGGGGGATGCTGGGACCCATGGGGATGGATGACGGGCACTGGTGGAGGTATGGGGACTTGATCATTGTATAACTGAAACCCAAGCACAAAATTTGTAAGCCTATAACTGTACCTCATGGTTTTTCACTAATAAAAAAAAAAAAAAGGGCTGGAAAGAGAGATCAGCACGTTAGGCACTTCTTGTGCGCAGCTGACCCGGTCCTGTCCCCAGCATCAAGAATCGTGCCCTGAGCACCGCCTGGCACAGCCCCAGAGTTTTCTTCCTTGACCATGGAAGAGAGACAATAGAGGACTCCTTAGTTGAATCTGGTATGTGGGA
Organism: Sorex fumeus; assembly: GCF_029834395.1. NCBI lineage: Eukaryota > Metazoa > Chordata > Mammalia > Eulipotyphla > Soricidae > Sorex > Sorex fumeus. Next base: position 149,445 of record NW_026606401.1, on the reverse strand, counting down.
AAACCCAGTTTGGCCCTTGGCGCCATGTGACCTCCAGAGTACCAAAGGAGGTTCAGCTCTGCAGAACCCCAAGTCTGGCCTAGGTGAACCCCGGCACCCCAGGACTCAAACAGCCTTAATTCCTGGGCCCTTGATTGAAAGGCTGGCCTAGCTGACCAACAGTGCCAGGAGTGGCCCTTGAGGCCCTTGAGAATGACTTGGGAAACCCCTCAATAAAAGAAAATCTTTTGAACTCTAACTGCTTTATAGAATTTGGGACTTAGGAGGTTTGGTGCCACCCAGAAAGTCAGCCTAGATTCCCGGGCCAAGTGCATAGGCAACTGAGGTGACTTCAGGCATCTGAAACCCCAGAATTGCTAATGTGCCTTTGGCAGGACCCAACTATTTGGAACCAAGTTTCTGGAAAATTAAATGGCCAAAAGTTAGGTAGGTGGGAGTCACGCCCACAAACCAGCTCTGGCCCAGCTTTTTTTTTTTCTTTTTTGGGTCACACCCAGCGATGCACAGGGATTACTCCTGGCTCATGCACTCAGGAACTACTCCTGACAGTGCTCAGGGGACCATAGGGGATGCTGGGAATCAAACCTGGGTCGGCCTCATGCAAGGCAAATGCCCTAACTGCTGTACTATCACTCCAGCCCTCTCTGGCTCAGCTACACAAGTTCAATAATCTATTTAGCATCTGCTTGAGGGTCAGGCTGAGGGGGTTGGTAGGATGGGTCAAAGTAAGGGTGAGGGGGAAGGAGCAATGGTGTGGAATTGGTGTTGAAATAATGAATGCAATAATATTGTGAATAGATTGATGAAAGATTAAAAAAGTAGAAAAACAAGAATTTGGGGCTTAGAAATAAGAAAGTAGACAACTGTCTCTGTACAATTATGCAATGGGTTGGTCTGCAAAGCAAACCCTCTGCAGGATAAGATTGATATGGAAAAACAAACTTAGGAGTGACACTGGCTGGCAAGATTTCATTGCTGTGATGACTTTGCATGGTGAAAGTCAACTCAAAATTACTCTATTTTCCTATATTTATTTATAAAAGAAATGGGTATGAATATCACATGAATTTCATGAATTAAAAATTGCATTTGGGTGAGCATAGCTGGAGGCATTCAGGGCTTCCTTCTGCTCTGTACTCAGGGATCCCTTTTGGTGAGGTAAGAGACCATCTGAGGTAATAGGGATTGAACCCGACTTAGCCACATGCAAGGCAAGCATCCTACCCACTGTCCCACCCACTGTCTCCAGCCTGCAAAATTTAATATTGATGACCAAATTCTTCAGAAATGTAACTGAAATGGAGAATGCGAAAAGGAGGAGGCTTTAGGACAAAGGGGCTGGCCCGAGCAGCTGACTCACCAGGGGTGACGCTTAGTTTGGTTCCCTGGATGGACTCAAGCACCTGTGGCCCACATCTCTTTGTGTTCAGAGTCACTTGGCAGAAGTACGTGGTCGCGTCCCCCCTCCGCAGGTCCCAGATGAGGAGGGCACCCTGGGTCTGGCCTTGTGTCCAGTCCAGGCGGAGACGGTCCTTGAACTCCTTATGGGTCCAATTCAGAGTCTGGTTGTAGATGAAATCTCCATGTAAGTGCTTCCACCTCCAGCCTATCTTCACCTCAGGATTCTCGGCTAACTCCCAGCCGTGGTGGAAGGAGCAGGGGATGCGGACGGAGCTGCCCTCGAGGGCTTCCAGGTGCTCTGGCTGGTTGACCCCATGGCCAGTGTTGCAGTCTCCAGGGGCAGCTGGTTGGGGAGGAGAGACACAGAAGTAAGAGTCCCACGTCTCTGGCTCCATGTCCCTGGGCAGGGCAGGACCGTCCCTCTGAGCAATGTCCTCTGTCTAAGCTTAATGGACAGGGATGACCCAGCACCAGGCCAGCCCTTTGCTCCTGGCCATAGAGACCCTGCTCTGCTCCCCAGAGGCATGTCCCCCAGGTGCCAGCCCCACCCTGAGGAGTTCCCCTGTCCAGTCACTCACCGTCCAGCAGAGAGGCTAAAGGGGCAGCAGCATCAGTGGGTCCGGGCCCATGCCGTGCTCTGCTCAGGGCGGGCAGCAGCAGGGCTGCTCTGGGGGGCTGCAGGGGGCTCCTGAGCACAGCGGAGGGAGGAGCAGGGAGGGAAAGCACAGGGAGCCCTACTGTGACCAGCACTTCCTATGACCGAGGCTGCTCTCTTCCTATATTGCACAAGGGCCTCCCATGGCCAGTGAGGGGGATCCCAGCTGCCTTAAGTGCGGGGCAGGTCCTGACTGGGTTTGGGCTCCCTCAGAGCAAGGGGCTGAGAGATGGGGGCTGGCACCTGGCCACCCTCTGCACCTTCTCTGGGGGCTGTGCCCACCGTCACAGGCTGAGGTGGTCCACGGCTGATGAACTAGGCCAAGGGGTGGGTGGCCAAAAAATTCACAGAGGAAGTACTCTTGGCTTCTGGGTGGCAGCAAACAAAGTCACTTCCCTTCTCCCTGTCCCCAACCCCAGTGACACCTCTCAGGTTCCCCCTTGCACTGCCAAGTTCTTTTCCTCCCTTGCAGGCCTGAGAAAGGAAGTTCAGTGTCTTCACAGAGATCGTTGTCTGTCAGCCCTTTTCTCTGCCCCGTCCTGTCGTGGTTGGAGTGTGTCTTATCTCCCCTGGGAAAGCCATGGCCAGAGCCCAGAACTTTCTGGGCTTTGAAAGTTGCTTGAGAGGATTGGGGAGAGCTGGGCAAGGGCCGGTGAGGAACCAGGAGTGTCCAGGAGTGCCCTGAGGGTGACACCGGCTTCCCTCCCGCCCGCTGACCCGGGGTTCAAGGCTTACACGTCTTCTTCCTAGCCAGGCCGCCTGGGGAGGCCCAGACTCACTAGGGTCACCACTGCCCACTCCACAGGGCAGTGCAGGATGTCCCCAAAGCAAGCCCTTGGCTGACAGCCCTGAGTAAATGCTGTCAGATGCCTGAGGCCGCGCAGCCTCCTGATGGGTCTCTTGGAATCAGGGGGCTTGTTTCATGCCATGGTCTGCCCCGGCCCAGCTACATCCCCCAGAATAACCGTGAGGGGACATTTCTGTTCAGAAAGAGAGAGTGACTCACGGGGTGCCATCCTCCTTCTCTAAAAATGAGAGACCTGACAAATGTATGGTTGGGGCCCTGCACACAGAGGGCTTCAGGGAGGAGGTCGAGGGCTGGTGTTTGGTCAAGGTTGAGGGGGGAGGGACAGCTTGTATAAGATCAGTGGCCCAGAGAAGGGCCAGAGCAGTGTTAAATAAACAGAATTTATTTCCGGAGGCCCTCCCGTTGATCGTCGATTTGCTCGAGCGGGCCCAGTAACGTCTCCATTGGAGACTTTGTTGTTACTGTGTCTGGCATATCGAATACGTCACGGGGAGCTTGCCAGGCTCTGCCATGCGGGCGAGATACTCTCGGTAGCTTGCCGGGCTCTTTCTTTCCTGAGGAAACCAAATTTCTTTTCCGAGGGCACCGCTGCTGTCCTCCCTGAGCAATATTTCCTTTCTCTCCCCCATATCTGGTTCATATTGGTAATGCTGACGCGGTCCTGATTTTAGAAGCTCGAACAAACCCAGGCGTCCCATGTGTATCACATCCCGACTGGCCTATCTCCCCCCACCACCCCTCTGGTCCAATTCATTCTCATCTACGGGAAGAATTTGCTCTAGGTGAATGAAAAAGTCAGTTTCTCTAGAAATAGCCTCCTAATCTGAGGAGAGCCTGCCTGGAAGAAAGTCAGAAAACTATGTTTCCTCAATGACCCCAAAGAGGGAAGCAACAAAAAGAACAGGGACTGAAAGACAAGAGAACAGATCAGACAGACGGACAGACAGACACCACACCAGCAGAAATCTGTGCTGTCAGGAGTGAGTGTGTGCTTAGTTAAAATATTCTGTGGGTGACATGATTTTCTGAAACAAGCCAAAAGCCTTGGAAATGTTTTGCAGGGTCACCTGCTTTCCTCCTGGGTCCCCCTACTACCATTAGGGCTTAGCTCCTCTAATTCCGTGTGAGTACTTCCCGTTACAGAGTACAGTTCTCGTTCACTCGGCTCACAGAAGTTTCCCCACCCAGAGAGCTGGAGAGAGAGCACAGGACTTGGGCACCTGCCTGGATGCAATTTAGCTGTGGCGCGGTGCAGACACCAGCTCAGCGTCTGTCCCTGAGCCCAGAGCTGGGCTGGGCTTCTGAGCACTGCCTGGCACAGCCACACAGTTTTCTTCCTTGACCGTGGCAGAGACCACAAAAGGCTCCATGCTCGTGTCTGTCCTTGGAAAACCCAGTTTGACTCTTGGCAAAAAGTGACCTCCTGAGTACAGCAGGTTCAGCTCTGCTGAACCCCAAATGTGACCTGGCTCACTCCAGACACACAGGGCTCAACAGCCTTGTGTCCTGGGCCCTTGATTGAAAGGCTTGCCTGGCTGACTGACAGTGACCAGGAGTGGCCCCTGGGGCCCCTGAGAATGACTGAGCTATCCCCTCAATAACAAAAATCTTTTGAGCTCTACACTGTTTATAGAATTTGGGGATTGGGGGTACGGTGCCATCCAGCAGGCCAGCCTATACCCGCAGAGTGAGTGTATCAGCAACTGAGGTGCCTTCAGGAGTCTTGAAACCCCAAAATTTCCGTTGTGCCTCTGGCCAGACCGCAACAACTTGGGACCAAATTTCTTAAGAAATGAAAAGCCCAAAAGTTAAGTGTATTGGATAGATACCCACAAACCAATCCCGGCTCAGTTAGACAAGCTCAATAATCTACTTAGCATGTGCCTAAGGGGCAGGCTGGGGGGTGGTGCGAAGAGTCAAAATAATGGTGGGGGGAAGGTGCAATGGTGGTGGGATTGGTGTCTATGCCACAACACACCCCTTGGAGGTGACCAACAGGTCCGAGGGCATGGTGGGTCCGTCAGGGTGAGAGCCGCAGCCACTGGGCTGCGGTCACCGCAGGAGGTGCCATTTAGGCACTGTTGGGGCACTCTGAGCCTGGTGGGGCACATGGTAATGGGGGTGTTGGCCATTGTCAGGGGTCTTCTGACTGAGTGCAGCGAAAAGGAGGGACAGCCCTGGGGGCTACCAGAGGTCCTCGCATAGCCACTTGACGAAGGAGACACTGGCCACATCTGAGAAAGTCAACTTCTGGGGCTCCGCCTTGGATTGGAGACAGAGAAAGGTCCCGGAGACCCCAGAGGCTCCAGAGGATGTGGGGGGCAGGATGTGGGATGTGAGGGGCAGGCCAAAAGGAGCCCAGTTGTGGGGAAGATAAAGCACCTTTTTGTGGAATATAAAGTAACATAATAGGAGACAGCGGGTAGGGTGTTTGTCTTGCAGGTGACATCATATGCTATTCATAATCACTTAATCACTTAATCACTTAACTTCCCGTTAGTCGTTGATTTGCTCGAGCGCGCGCCAGTAACATCTCCATTTGTCCCTGTTGCTTGCTAGTGTAGCCCAATGGCATCTGTTCGCTCCGGGAACATGAAGGGCTTCAAACCGATTGTTCATGATCTTGACGAAGAAGTCTGACCATCTGGTAGGTGGGCGGCCACACGGTCTTTTGACATCCCGTGGAATCCAGTCGGTAACAGCTCTAGTCCAGCGGTCTTCTTTAAATCTCATTACGTGACCAGCCCATCTGATTTTCGACACCTTGGCAAATGAGACAGCGTCCCTGATTCTTGATTGTCGATGGATGTCAGAACTCCGGATTCTTTCTCTCATTTGAGTGAAACGTGATATTCCAAGCATAGCTCTTTCTATTCTTTGGGAGACCTGAATAGCGTTCTCATCCTGTTTGCGTAGGGCCCAGGTCTCTGAGGCATATGTTAATGCAGGAAGAACAGTGGAATCAAAGAGATGTGCCCGGAGCCGGAGGTTCTTCGTCCTCTTAGCTATTTCTTCGACGTTCTTGAAGGCGTTCCAAGCCGCTCTCTTCCTCCTGCGCAGCTCGGGTGCCAGGTCATTTGTCATGTTGACCTCTCGACCTAGGTACACATAGCTGTTGCATTCGGAGATGGTCATTCCGTTGAGAGCGAATGGGGTGTCAGGAACAAGGCTGTTTCTCATGAACATTGTCTTCGTAAGATTCAGCTGTAGTCCTACCTTTCCACACTCACGGTCAAAGTCGGCCAGCATTTGTGCCGCTTGGCTGATGTTTGGTGTTATTAAAACAATGTCATCAGCAAAGCGGAGGTGGTGTAGTTGCCAACCATCTATCTTCACTCCCATTCCTTCCCATTCCAGTCGTCGCATGATGTTCTCAAGGGTGGCACTGAAGACTTTCGGTGAAATGGTATCACCCTGCCGCACCCCTCTCTTGACATCAACGATCACTTCTTTGTAGAATGGTGAGATCCTGGTAGTGATCCGCAATACAGCTCACGGAGGATCCTGATGTATTGGGCTTGAATGCCCTGATTGGCTAGGGCTTCAATGACCGCTTCCGTCTCAACAGAATCAAAGGCCTTCTTTAAATCAATGAACGTTAAACAGAGCGGCATCTTGAACTCCCGAGAAACCTCAATGAGCTTGGTTATCGTGTGGATATGATCGATGGTGCTGAATCCTTTGCGGAACCCGGCTTGCTCGCATGGTTGTCCTTCATCTAGTGTTCTGCCAATCCTATTTAGGATGACTCGAGTGAACAACTTGTAGATGACAGACAATAGGCAGATCGGGCGATAGTTGCCAATGTCATGGATGTCTCCCTTCTTGAAGAGTAGTACGGTCCTGCTGGTTTTCCATTGGGACGGAACCTTGCATTCAGACAGGTAGCGAGTGAAGAGCCGAGCCAGTGTATTGATGAGTACTGACGGCAGGTTTTTCAGGTGTTCAGCTCTGACCTTGTCTGGGCCAGGTGCTGTTTGTTTCTTTACCGAAGAAATGGCGTGTCGGATTTCGGAAGGGAGAACATTGGGAACGACATATCCATCCTGTGGAATTTGGTATGTCGGCAAGTGGACATGGCTGTCGAAGAGATTTGAGTAGAAGTCATGGATAATCTTCTCCATTACCGTTCTGGAGAATGTGATGGATCCATCAGGACGTCGGAGGGCAGTCATCTTGGTCGTGTAGTTGGCGAAGGACAGGCGGGCGTTACGAATACTTTTCCCGGCTTCTGCCGCATCTACCAGTACTTCTGCTCTTCTCTCTTTGAGGTCTTCCTTGATCGCATCTCTGCACTGCTTTGTGAGCTCGGACGTTAGCTTGCGGTTGCCTGAGGCATGCGCCAAACCACGCTGATGAATTAGCTCAACAGTTTTCGAAGATAGGCGATTTTTTGTGGCTATCTCTCTCTTGGCGTTCCTCGCACATTCATGGAGGTGCTGAACCAGTCGATCGTATTCCTCGTCAATGTTGTCAACAATGGCATCTTCCCATGTTGTCGCAATAGTACCAAAGAGTTCCCAGTTGGTGGTCATTCTGGGAGTTCTCTTTTTGAACTTTGCAGCCCTTTCTCCCCGCTCTGTGAAGTAGAATTTTGCACGAAGGAGACAGTGGTCCGATCCCATTCAAAATTTTGGGACAACAGCGACATCGGTCAGGCAAAACCATCGATTGAATATGATGTGGTCTATTTCGTTGTGGAATCGTCCACCGGGAGATTCCCATGTCCATCGTTTAGATTCTGCCTTCTGGAACTGTGAGTTACCATGAATGGTCTTGGTCGACATGATGAACTCAGACAGTCTCTCACCCTGTTCGTTCCATTCTAGGCCATGGGTCCTGATGTGAAGTTCGTCAGCTGATCTTCTCGGTCCTATCTTGGCATTAAAATCACCCACAATGATCTTGTAGAAGGTGTGGTCTTCTTTATAGAACTTCTCTAGCTCCATGTAGAACTTCTCGATTTCTCTTTCATCATAATGAGATGTTGGTGCGTAGACAACGAAGATAGAAACTGCAGGCAGTGAGCCACATCTATTTAAATGTAAACGTCCGATTCGGGTTGTTAGGCATTCTAATGAATCAATGTTCTTGGCCAAGTTTGTGTTGACAAGGACACCGACGCCTCCAACACCTCTTTTATCGCATGTTCCGAGGAACAATTCTTCTCCAGTGTCGAAAACGGCATGGTGAGATTCGTACCTTCTTGGCTTGGTCAGACCAATGATGTCGTACTTGATCATTCGCGCTTGTACCATCAGGTCCTCGATGGATGCATCTGATGCTAGCGTACGTGCATTGAAAGTACACACGATCATTTTTGTCTTCCTTCGTTGTGTCAGCCTAGGTCGACATTCATAATCAACAATAGAAAAAGATAATGTGGCAGAGCCCACAGGGGTCCTGGGAGCTTAGAGGAGTTAGAAAGGAAGGAAGAGGGGACCTGGGGACAGGATTCCAGGGTCCTTGCAGGATTCCAGGGCGGGGGGGGGGAGGTGTGTGCAGCTGTTGTCCGAGCAGCCGACTCACCTGGGGTGACGCTGAGTTTGGTTCCCCGGATGGACTGAATCACCCGTTTCCCGCATCTCTTTGTGTTCAGCGTCACTTGGCAGAAGTACGTGGTCGTGTCCCGCCTCCGCAGGTTCCAGATGAGGAGGGCACCCTGGGTCTGGCCCTGGGTCCAGTCCAGGCGGAGACGGTCCTTGAACTCCTTATGGTCCCAATTCAGAGTCTGGTTGTAGATGAAATCTCCATGTAAGTGCTTCCACCTCCAGCCTATCTTTACCTCAGGATTCTCAGCTAACTCCCAGTTGTGGTGGAAGGAGCAGGGGATGCGGATGGAGCCGCCCTCGAGGGCTTCCAGGTGCTCTTGCTGGTTGACCCCATGGCCAGTGTTGCAGTTTTCAGGGGCAGCTGGTTGGGGAGAAGAGACACAGAAGTGTGAGCCCCATGTCTCTGGACCCATGTCCCTGGGCAGGGCAGGACCGTCCATCTGAGCAGTGTCCTCTGTCCAGACTTAGGGGACAAGGGAAGAGGGGGTGACCCAGCACCAGGGCAGCCCTTTGCTTCTGCCCTACACCCTCAGAGGCACGTCCCCCAGGTGCCAGACACAGCCCTGGGTTGCCCTGTCCAGGCCACTCACTGCCCAGTAGGGAGGCCAGCAGGGCCAGCAGCAGCAGCGGGGCCCGACCCATGCCATGCTGTGCTCATGGTGGGCAGCAGTGGGGCTGCTCTGGGGGGCTGTCGGGGGCTCCTAAACACAGTGGAGGAAGGAGCAGGTGGGGACAGCGCAGGGAGCTGGAGCGTGACCAGCACTTCCTGTGACCAAGGCTACTCTGTTCCTGTATTGCACAGGGCCTCCCCGTGGCCAGTGAGGAGGCCCCACCTGCCTTATGTGTGGGGCAGGGTCCTGACCCAGGTGCTGGGCTCTCTCCCCACTCTCCTGCACCCCTGCTTAGCTGTCCCTGGACAGCCCGAGGGCTGGTGTGTGTCTCTGGCACGTCCCTTGTCTCTGCTTCTTCCTGATCACCTCCTGCCTGAGACAGGGCGACCGCGGGGCCAGAGGAGGCTGTCAGGAGAGACCCGGTGGCCCTGGGCCTCTCTCAGCCTCTGCCTCAGAGCGAGGGGCTGAGAGATGGGGGCTGGCACCTGGCCCCCTCAGCGCCCACTCTGGGGGCTGTGCCCATCGTGCGCAGGCTGAGGCGGTCCAAGGCTGAAGAACTAGACCAAGAGGTGGGCGGCCAGGATTTCATAGAGGAGGTGCTCTCGGCTTCTGGGGTGGCAGCAAACAAAGCGACTTCTCTTCTCCCTGTCCCCAACCCGAGCATCACCTCTCATGTTCCCCCTTGCACCACCAAGTTCTTCTTTTTCTCCCTCACAGGCCTGGGAAAGGAGGTGCAGTATCTTCACAGAGACCATTGTCTGTCAGCCCTTTTAGCTCGGCCCCATCCGGTCGTGGTTGGAGCGAGTCTTATCTCCCCTGGGAAAGTAGTGGCCAGAGACCGGAACTTTCTGGGCTGTGAAAGTTGCTTGAGAGAGTTGGGGAGAGCTGAAAAGCTGGGCAAGGGCAGGTAAAGAACCTGGAGTGACCAGGTCTGCCCTGAGGGTGACACCGGCTTCCCTCCTGCCCGTTCACCAGGGGACAAGGCTTAAACATCTCCTCCCAGCCAGGCTGCCTAGGGAGGGCCCAGACACATCAGGGTCACCACTGCCAACTCCCTCTGGCAGTGCAAAATGTCCCCAAAGCAGCCCTTGGCTGACAGCCCCGAGTAAATGCTGTCAGGTGCTCAGGTCTCCTAATGTGTCTCTCAGAATCAAGGGGCACGTTTCACGCCACTGGCCCAGCTACATCCCCAGAGTGACTGTGAGGGGACATTTCTGTTCAGAAAGAGAGAGTGAATCATGGGGGCACCATCCTCCCTTCCCCAGAAACGAGACTCCTGACCAGCTCATGACTGCGACCCTGCTCACAGAGGGCCTCAGGGAGGAGGTGGAGGTTTGGGCCAAGGGGTGGGGAGGGGCATCCTTTATAAAGTGGGTGGCCAGGGAAAGGGACAGAGCAGTGTTAGATATACAAAATTTATTTCCGTAGGGCATCACTGCTCCCTTTCCTCAGCAATATTTTTTTTCCTCCCCGTTGTCATATTGGGTCATTGGTAATGCTGAGTTGGTCCTGATTTTGGAAGCTCAATACCAGACGTCCCACATATAACGCATTCCCACTGACCTATCTCCCCCCAGGCCTCCCCACTTCATTCTCATCTAGGGGAAGAATTTGCTCCAGGTGAATGAAATAGTCAGTTGCTATGGAAACAGTCTCCTAGTCTGAGGAGAGCCTGCCTGGAAGGAAGTCAGAAAACCACGAGGAAAACGGACCCCAAACAGGGAAGCAACAGAAATAACAGGTTCTGAAAGATAAGAGAACAGATCAGACAGATGGACAGACAGACACCACACCAGAATCTGTGCTGTCAGGAGTGAGTGTGTGCTTAGTTAAAATCTTCTATGGATGCTTTGGGGAATATCCCAGAGATGCAAAAAAGCACAGTAGAAATGACATCTGCATGTGTATGTTTATTACAGCATATATACAATAGCCAGAATCTGGAAAAACCCGAGTGCCCGAGAATAGATGACTGGTTAAAGAAACTTTGGTAGGGGCTGGAGCAATAGCACAGCAGGTAGGGCGTTTTGCCTTGCATGTGGCCGACCCGTGTTTGATTCCCAGCATCCCATATGGTCCCCTGAGCACCGCCAGGAGTAATTCCTGAGTGCAGAGTCAGGAGGACCCCCTGTGCATTGCCGGGTGTGACTCAAAAAATAAAAATAAAAAGAAACTTTGGTATGTCTACACAATGGAATACTATGCAGCTGGTAGAAAAGATGAAACCATGAAATTTGCATATAAGTGAATCAACATAGAGAATATAATACTAAGTGAAATGAGTCACAGAGGGGCAGAAACAGAATGACTGCACCTTTTTGTGGAATATAAAGTAACATAATAGGAGACAGCGGGTAGGGTGTTTGTTTTGCAGGCAACATCATATGCTATTCATAATCAACAATAGAAAACAAATTGTCTAATGCTGCTTTTTCAGCAGATCTGAGTATTGGGGTAAAATACCAAATAATAATGGTGGGTCTGGTGATGAAATACTGAATGTAATCAAAGTAGAGAGAGAGTAGTGTAGAAATCATCTGCCACACAGGTAGGGGGAGGGTGTGGGATGGGGGGTACTCTAGGATTTTTGGTGGTGGAAAATGTGTACTGGTGAAGGGACAGGTGTTTTATGATTGTGTGACCAGGACTTAAACCTGAAATCTTTGTAACTGCTCTCACTGTGATTCAAGAAATAAATTTTTAAAAAAAAAAGAGCAAAACCTAAGGAAAGACTCTAGGACACAGAGAAACCTGGGACACGAGGCCATTCTGATTCCTGGCTGAAGTTGCGGGAGGGCGGGAAGCTGATAGTCCCTTACAGCTGCCAAAGCAACACTGCCCACAAGGCAGCTGATTACCCGGATATGTGTGCAGGAGCAGCGGCCGGGCTGGTCCACCAGGTGTCAGTGGATATAGTTTTGTGAACGCACCGAAGTTTCTATCAGCATTTGAACTCTCTCTCCTTCCCCCCAAGGGCCGGCCCCAGTGAGGGCTCCAGGGAGGCCAGTGCTGGGATTCAGAGACCTTGGGCCAGAGTGATCCTCAGAGCCCTGCTGGCATGTGGCCACCGCCGAGATTCAAGAAACTGGAGCTGGACTCTTGGTGATAGTGCAACAGGAGGGTGTTTGCTTTGCACTCAGCCCACCTGGGTTCGATCCCTGGCATCCCATATGGTCCCTTGAGCACCACCAGGAGTGATCCCTAAGCACGGAACCAGGAGTAGCCTGTGAGTTTTATCAGGTGTGACACAAAAACAACAAAAAAAAAAACCCCAAACCCATATTCAGGAACCTGGTTGGCTTGGGGACAGGCAGTGCTCCCTGGGGACCATGTGCTCTGAGGAGGCTTTGATGCCTGAGGCCCAGGGGGGAGTCCAGGGCTGCCCTGGCACAACTGGAGAGGGCCCGGCTCAGTGCTGGGTCTGTGTCCTTGAAGCCAGCAGACGGGGAAGTGTGTGTGGCTGTGGGGGTCTTGGGTTCCTGAGGGACCATCTGACTACGGGGGGAAATTCTGAGCAGGGTAGGAGGACCTCAGTCTGGCTGCCCAGCATGTAGGGCCCCATCCACTCAGCAGATCCCCAGTTTTGGGGGGCTGAGCCCCAACTTTGCTGTGCTGGGAAGCCTCCTGAAACTTTCTGGTTCTCACAAAAGCAAAACTCCAGGTTGCTTTGTTGGGGAGAAGGGGTCTCACTTCCTTGCCCTTTACACAATTTTCGGCGCCACTCTGATTTTCAGACCCCTCCCACCCCTTCCATCCTCCCTCCAACCCCGATCCCACGTCGCCCAGCACCGTCCTGGGCCTTGGAGGTAGTCTGCAGGGTCACCCGGTTTCCTCCTGGGTCCCCCCACTACCGTTAGTGCTTATCTCCTTTAATTCCGTGTGACTGCTTCCCGTTATAGGGTACAGCTCTCCTTCACTCAGCTCACAGAAGTTTTCCCTTGTGAGCTCTGCTCAAAATTCCACCCCCTCCCCCGCCGGAGAGCTGGTGAGAGAGAGAGAGAGAGAGAGAGAGAGAGAGAGAGAGAGAGAGGGAGGACAGGGCTCGGGCACTGGCCTGGATGCAGTTTAGCCATGGCAACGGTGCAGACCCCAGCTCAGCGTCTGTCCCTGAGCACAGAGCTGGGCCGGGATTCTGAGCACCGCCTGGCACAGCTGCACAGTTTTCTTCCTTGACCATGGCAGAGAGACAACAAAGGGCTCCATGCTTGTGTCTGGCATGTGGAAAACCCAGTTTGATCTTTGGTACCACATGGCCTCCTGAGTACAGCAGGTTCAACTCTGGAGAACCCCAAGTGCGGCCCTGGTGACCCCTGACACACGGGGTTCAAACAACCTTGTGTCCTGGTCCCTTGATTCAAAGACTGGCCTGGCTTACTGACAGTGGCCAGGAGTGGCCCCTGGGGACCCTGAGAAAGACTTGGGAGGCCCCCAAATAACAAAAAATATTTTTAACTCTATGCTGCTTTATAGAATTTGGGACTTAGGGGGTACGGTGCACACAGCAAGTCAGCTTGTACCCATGGGGCGAGTGCATCAGCAGCTGAGATGCCTTCAGGCTTCCTGATACCCCCAAATTGCCACTGAGCCTCTGGCCAGACCCTAACACTTTGGGACCAAGTTTCTGGAGAAATTAAACGGACAAAAGTTAGGTGTGTGGGAGTCACGCCCAGAGCTAGCAAGCTCAATAATCTGCTTAGCATCTGCCAAAGGGGCAGGTTGGGGGTTGGTGGGAAGGGTCAAAGTAATGGTGGTGGGATTGGTGTTGAAATACTGAATGTAAACAATTACTGTGAACAGCTTTATAAAAATTTTTAGAAGTAGAAAAACAAGAATTTGGGGCTTAGAAATCAGAAAGTAGACAAATTGTCCCTATACAATTATGCAGTGAGGTTGGTCTGCAGAGCAAACCCTCTGCAGGTTAAGAATCCATAAGTAAACACCAACTTAGGAGTGACACTGGCTGACAAGATTTCTTTGCTGTGAGGACTTTGCACGGTGAAAGTCAACTGAAAATTACTCTATTTTCCTATATTTATTTTAAAAATGAGTTTGAATATCACTTTAATTCCATGAATTAAGAAATTGTATTTGGGTGAGCATACCTGGCGGTATTCAGGACTTCCTTCTGCTCTGTGCTCAGGAATCCCTCTTGTTGACGCCAGAGACCATATGCGGTAGTAGGGATTGAACCCGGGATGCAAGGCACGGCAAGGCACGACAAGCCACATGCAAGGCAAGCGTCCTATCCACTGACCTATGCACTGTCTCCGGCCCACAAAATTTGGTTTATTGATGACCAAGTTCTTCAGAAAAGTAACTGAAATGGAGAGTGTGAAAAGGAGGAGGCTTTAGGACAAAGGGGCTGGTCCGAGCAGCTGACTCACCTGGGGTGACGCTGAGTTCGGTCCCCTGAATGGACTGAAACTCCCGTGGCCCGCATCTCTTTGTGTTCAGCCACACTCGGCAGAAGTACGTGGTCGCGTCCTTGCTCCGCAGGTTCCGGATGAGGAGGGTGCCCTGGTTCTGGCCCTGTGTCCAGTCCAGGCGGAGACGGTTCTTGAACTCCTCAAGGGTCCAACTCGGAGTCTGGTTGTAGATGAAATCTCCATGGAAGTTCTTCCACCTCCAGGCTATCTTCACCTCAGAATTCTTGGCTAACTCCCAGCTGTGGTGGAAGGAGCAGGGGATGCGGACAGAGCCGCCCTCGGGGGCTGACAGGTGCTTTTGCTGGTCGACCCCAAAGTTTTGATTGCCACAGTTTTCAGGGGTAGCTAATTGGGGAGGAGAGACACAGAAGTTTGAACCCCATGCCCCATGTCCCTGGGCAGTGCAGGACCGTCCATCTGAGCAGTGTCCTCTGTCCAAGCTTAATGGATAGGGATAACCCAGTACCAGGGGAGCTCTTTGCTCCTGGCCATGGGGGCCCTACCCTGGACCCCGTGAGGTGCGTCCCCCAGGTGCCAGCGCCACCCCATAGGGTTCCCCTGTCTGGTCACTCACCGTCCAGCATGGAGGCCAGCAGGGGCAGCAGCAGCAGCAGGGCCGGGCCCATGTCGTGCTCTGCTCAGGGCTTGCGGCAGCGATGCTTCTCTGTGGGCAGCTGAGGGCTTACGAGCACAGTGGAGGGAGGAGCAGGCGGAGGCAGCGCAGGGAACCCCAGCGTGACCAGCG
Source organism: Sorex fumeus (assembly GCF_029834395.1). NCBI lineage: Eukaryota > Metazoa > Chordata > Mammalia > Eulipotyphla > Soricidae > Sorex > Sorex fumeus. The sequence goes on along the minus strand of NW_026606401.1, from coordinate 134,247 downwards.
CTTCCTGTGACCAAGGCTGCTCTGTCTGTATTGCACAAGGGCCTCTCTTGGCCAGTGCAGGGTCCCCACTGTCTTAGGTGTGGGGTCGGGTCCTAAGCCGTGTGCTCAACTTTCTCCCCTCTCCCCTGCACCCCTGCTTAGCTGCCCCGGACACCTTGAGGGAGCTCGCCGGTGTGCATTTCTGGCTCTGCCCTTGTCTCTGCTCCTCCCTGGCTATTCCTACCCGGGGATGGAGTGGCTGCAGGGCCTGTCGAAGCTCCCAGGAGGGACATCTTGACCTTGGGCCTCTCTCAGCCCCGCCTCAGAGAGAGGGATATGAGAGATGGGGGCTGGCACCTGGCCACCCTCAGCGCACACTCTGGGGGCTGTGCCCACACATGCCCAGGCTGAGGTGAAGGACTAGGCCAAGGGGCGGGCGGCCATGACTTCACAGAAGAAGTGCTCTCGGCTTCTGCAGTGGCAGCTAACATAGTGACTTCCCTTCTCCCTGTCCCCAACCCCAGCGTGACCTCTCAAGTTCCCCCTTGCACTGCTAAATTCTTCTTTTCCTCTCTCGCAGGTCTGAGAAAGCAGGTGCAGTGTCTTCACAGAGCCCCTTGTCTGTTAGCCCTACACACTTCTTTTTTTTTTTTTTTATTAGTGAAACACCATGAGGTACAGTTGTAGACTTACAAGTTGTTGTGCTTGGGTTTCAGTTATGCAATGATCGAGTACCCATCCCACAACCAGTGCCCATTCTCCACCCCCACCAATCCCAGTATCCCTCCCACCCCCCCATCCCCCATCCCACCCTGCCTCTGTGTCAGGGCACTCCCTTTTGTTCTGTCTCTCCTTTTGGGTGCTGTGGTCTGCAGAAGAGACATTGGGTGGCAATCATGTTCGGTCCGTAGATTACTTTGAGTAGCCCTACACACTTCTTGCCTCATAAAATCATTGTTACTGTCCTCCTGTTGTTCATCGATTTGCTCCAGTGGGCCCAGTATCATCTCCGTTGTGACACTTGTTACTGTGTTTGACATATCAAATACTTAGGTGTGGGGTAGCTTGCCAGGCTTTGCTGTGCAGGCGAGATACTCTCAGTAGCTGCCTCATAAAATATATATATATATATATATATATTACTATTATATATCGTATAGGCTGGAGCAATAGCACAAACGACTGTGTTCTGCATCCCAGACAGAGTGTCAGAACATTTCTTAGGATGAAGAGGAAGGCAGGGAGTGCGGGAGAGGCAGCGCCAGGACACGTGTATGAGGAAGGGGGTGCCTGATGTTCGCGCATCTTTGGGGTCTGAACCCATCCCTGTGTCTCCCCTTCTTTGTCTCTGGGTCAGACTGTCTGGAATAGGATGGACCAGAGACCAAGGGAAGCCCGAAGTGTTTCCTGTAGCCTATGCCCAGGCCTTGGTACGTGGGGGTTGGAAGGAGAAGTGGGCAGGGTGGCCTGGGTGCAGGGCCAGCTGGTTAGGGCCCTTTCTCTTTTGAGCTGCTCATTCCCACAGTGTCCTCTTGCTATGTTCTCTGGAGACGCGCACTTGGCCTTCCAGTGGGGTACTGGGCACCAGGCAGTGGTCCAGGCAGCTGTATCCAGCAGATTCCCTGGCTCCATCTCAGGATCCTGCAGAGGGCCAGGTCGCTGAGGCCTGAGCTGACGGCTCACGGGTTGTGTGGCTTGGAAGAGCTCCGGAGAACCCCCACTTCTTCCATCCTGGCCTCGGGGAGTACAGCCCAGACCACAGGAGACGGCGGGGGCTGCTGATTTGGGTGGCCTGGGGCCAGCCTGGGAAGGACACTTGTTCCCTGGCCTTGTACAAATCTTGGAGGAAGTTGCCAGGGCTGAGGCTCCATCAACTCAGGCGGGGCTGCAGGGCCCCAGTGGACTGTGCTGCGTTTCCTGTGAGGCGCTGGAGGGGCAGAAAAGCCACTGGAGCCCTGGCTGGGTCCTCCCATGCCGGTGACGGTGGGGTTGGGGAGTCCCTCAGTTCAGGGCTCCTGTTGGGAGGGTCTGGGACAGGCAGGGAGGGGCTGCTTCTGGAGCTAGAGAAAGCAATGAAGGGTGGGGGAGACGTCAGTCCGGGGAGCAAGAGAGAAAGGGTCAGACAGGGCGGCTGTCCTCTCCTCTGTCCACAGACAATGTGTCTTGGTGGCCGCTGTCCCCCTCCCAAACCCATGTCTCTACTCTGACCTACCAGAGACCCCCCCAAGACTAGCTGCAAAGCAGCGCCATGAGCCCACGGGGAGGGCCCGAGGCTCCCCCCACCCCCAACCTGCTCTTGTCCTCGCAGCCCATCGGGAGCCCCGCTCTGCAGCCTGAACCCCTGTATCTTTCTCCCCCTCTCTTGGGGGCAGGGGTGAGAGGGGGCCCCCTACCTTTGTCTGGAGTTGTGGCTCTCCTGCCCTGACCAGACCTGAGGAGTGACCTGCCCACTGCTCTCTCTGCCTGGACACCCACGGCTGGATCCTGCCTAGCCCCTGCCTTGTGCCCACACCTTCCCATGAGGAACCTCTCAGAGCCCTTCCTAGGAGGCCACTGTGGTTCCGACTCCCCTCCCCCTCGGCCTCCTTCTTCCCTAGAATATCAGGGCTCCCCTCCCCATAGCCTCCTGGGGCTCCCCTTCCCCCACAGCCTTGGGGGCCCATCTCAGAGGACGCCCACCCGTGCAGGAAGCCTTCACCCGTATGGGGGTAACAGAACCCAGAAGCTTCTCAGCAGCCTCTGAAACCCCCACATTGCCAGGGCTGCGATGCTGCCCCCCCCCCGGGGAACTGAAGGATCTTCCCCCAAACCACATCACAAGGCATGTGGCCTCTCTCACATCCATCTCCAGACTGTGTGTGTGTGTCTGTCGTGTGTGTGTGTGTGTGTGTCTATCTCTGTGTGTCTCTCTGTGTGTATTTGTCTGTGTATCTCTGTGTTTCTGTGTGTATGTCTGTGTATTTCTGTGTGCATCTTTGTGTGTGTATGTGTGTGTGTGTGTCCCCTTGGTGCTCAGGGTTCAACGGACCTTGTGGTTCTGGGATTATGCCTGGCTGACGGCCTCACAGGGAACCACCGGCCCAGCCCTGCCTCTGACTGTCTTCCTGGCACAGGAACTGGAGTCACCTGGTAGAAGGTCGGGGCAGGGGCAGGGCCTGGCATCACCTACCTTGACTTCTCTTCCACACGAGGTAGGAGATCAGCCCCAAAATTGTCATTTTCAATAGTGTGACGATCACCATGATTACAACCATGGTGTCCAGTGTCAGGGGAGAGCTCTGTGTGCTGTTGGTCATATCTAGGCCAGCATCAGGTTGGGCTGAGGAGACACAGGACATCAGCAAATTCTCTTCAGGAGGCCCAGAAGACTCTGATGCCAATATTCCAATACAACTTTCAAGACACTATATTACATGACACAATGCTATAGTGCAGTGGAATTTCCATAAAATATTTTTTCTTTTGTTTTTTTTTCTTTTTATTTGTTTTTGGGTTTTTTTTTTGGGGGGGGGGAGGTTTCCTGGCTTTGCACTACGAAATTGCACCTGGCAGTGTTCTGGGTACTGTATAGGATGCCAGTGATCAAACCTGGGTTCACCAGGTGTAAGGTAGCGCCCTTCCCACAACAATATTGCTCCTGCCCCATCCTTAAAATATCTATCTATAAGCTTTTTTTAGGGGGTGTCACACCCAGCAATACTCAGGGGTTGCTCCAAATCTGCACTCAGGAATCACTCACGTTAGTGCTTGGGGGACCAGCGGGATGCCGGGGATTGAAACCGCGTCTGTCATAGGCAAGGCAAGCGCCCACCCCACGCAGTACCATTACTCCAGGTCCCATAAAAGAATTTTAAAAAGTAAAGTCAGGGGCTGGAGCAATAGCACAGCGGGTAGGACCTTTGCCTTGCATGCAGCCAACCCGAGTTTTATTCCCAGCATCTCACATGGTCCCCTGAGAACCACCAGGTGTAATTCCCGAGTGCAGAACCAGGAGAAACCCCTATGCTTGTCTGGTTGTGACCCAAAAAGCAAAAATCACAAACTAAAACAAAAACAGTAAAGTCAGCATCAAAGAGCAGCTAAGGGCTAGAAAGAGAGACCAGCAGATTAGGCACTTCTTATGCACAGCTGACCCGGTCCAGTCCCCAGCATCAAGAATCATGCCCTGAGCACGACCTGACACAGCCCCACAGTTTTCTTCCTTGACCATGGCAGAGAGAACAGCAAAGGGCTCCATGCTCGAGTCTGGCATGTGGAAAACCCAGTTTGACCCTTGGCAACATGTGACCTCCTGAGTACCACAGGAGGTTCAGCTCTGCAGAACCCCAAGTGCGGCCTGGGTGACCCCCGACACCCCAGAGCTCAAACAGCCTTAAGTTCTGGGTCCTTGATTGAAAGCTGCCCTTGCTGACCAACAGTGTCCAGGAGTGGTCCTTGAGGCCCCTGAGACTGATGGGAGGCACCTCAATAAGAGAAAACCTTTTGAACTCTAAACTGCCTTATAAAATTTGGGGCTTCCTTTTGCTCTGCGCTAAGGGATCAGTCTTGGTGACATCAGAGGTCATATGAGGTAGTAGGGATTGAACCTGGGTCAGCCACTTGCAAGGCAAGCATCCTACCCACTGTCTCCAGCTCCCCAAATTTTGTTTATTGATGTCCAAATTCTTCAGAAATGTAACTGAAATGGAGAATGCGAAAAGAAGGAGGCTTTAGGACAAAGGGGCTGGACCGAACAGCTGACTCACCTGGAGTGATGCTGAGGTTGGTCCCCCGGAACAACTGAAACCTCCTTGGCCCGTAAATCTTTGTTTGCAACGTCACTTGGCAGAAGTACATGGTCGCGTCCCCCCTCAGCAGGTTCCAGATGAGGAGGGCGCCCCGGGTCTGACCCTGTGTCCAGTCCAGGCAGACACGGCCCTTGAACTCCTCATGGGTCCAATTCAGAGTCATGTCGTAGATGAAATCTCCACGGAACTGCTTCCGCCTCCAGTCTATATTCACCTCAAGAATCTCAGCTAACTCCCAGCTGTGGTGGAAGGAGCAGGGGATGCAGACAGCGCCACCCTTGGAGGCTGTCAGATGCTCTGGCTGGTCCATCCCAAAGTTTCCATTGCCACAGTCTTCTGGGGCAGCTGGTTGGGGAGGAGAGACACAGAAGCATGAGCGCCACATCTCCGGCCCCATGTCCCTGGGCAGGGCAGGACCGTCCCTCTGAGCAGTGTCCTCTGTCCAGGCTTGGGGGACAGGGGAAGAGGGAGTGATCCAGCACCAGGGTAACCCTTTGCTTCTGTCCCGCCCCCCCAGAGGTACGTCTCCCAGTGCCAGCTGCACCCCATGGGGTTCCCCTGTCCAGTCACTCACCGTCCAGCAAGGAGGCCAGCAAGGGCAGGAGCAGCAACAGGGCCAGGCCCATACCATGCTCTGCTTAGGATGGGCAGCAGCGGAGCTGCTCTGGGTGTTGCCGGGGGGTCCTGAGTGTGACCAGCACTTCCTGTGACTGAGGCTGCTCTGTTACTGTATTTCACAAGGGCCTCCCATGGCCAGTGAGGGGGCCCCTCCAGCCTTAGGTGTGGGACAGGTCCTGACCAGGTGTCCTGACCGGGTTTGGGCTCCCTCAGAGCGAGGGGCTGAGAGATGGGGGCTGGCAACTGGCCACCCTCAGTACCTTCTCTGGGGGCTGTGCCCACCGTCACAGGCTGAGGTGGTCCACGGCTGATGAACTAGGCCAAGGGGTGGGTGGCCAAAAAATTCACAGAGGAAGTGCTCTTGGCTTCTGGGTGGCAGCAAACAAAGCGACTTCCCTTCTCCCTGTCCCCAACCCCAACGTCATCTCTCAGGTTCCCCCTTGCACTGCCAAGTTCTTTTCCTCCCTCACAGGCCTGAGAAAGGAAGTTCAGTGTCTTCACAGAGATCGTTGTCTGTCAGCTCTTTTAGCTCTGTCCCATCCCATCGTGGTTGGAGCGTGTCTTATCTCCCCTGGGATAGCCTTGGCCAGAGCCCTGGGCTGTGAAAGTTGCTTGAGAGAGTTGGGGAGAGCTGGAGAGCTCACGGAGCATCCAGGCCTGCCTGAGGGTGACATTGGCTTCCCTCCCATCCCACTTGCTGGGGACGCAGTTGCAAAGTCTCCTCCCAGCCCTACTGCCTGGGGAGGGCACTGACCCACCAGTCACCACTGCCCACTCCACAGGGCAATGCAGAATGTCCCCAAAGCAGGTCCCTAGCTGACAGCACCAAGTAAATGCTGTCAGGTGCCTCAAGCCTTGCTGCCTCCTGATGGGTCTCTCAGAACCAAGGTGATGTAGGCAGGATAGGGAAGATCCCCTCCAAGGCAATGGCAAAAGCAGACCTTGCAGAAAATAGGAAAAACCGGAAGTAAGGCCTGATAAGACCTCACCTATCTACAGCAACAGACCCCAGAAGCTCCAGCAGAAGCAAAAGACCAGGAAAGGAATTTTTTTTTTTTGTGCTTGCATTTTCCCTCCCCACACCAACTACAACCCTATCCCCACTTTTATTTATTTTTTAAACAAAATTCACATTTTATTTAGGTTGAAATAAACTATACATGTGTGCGGAGAGTGGTCTCAGCATGGTGGTGGCTGGTCCTGGAGGTCTTCGGCTGCCGTAGCCCTGGTCGGGGCGGGGAGGAAAGCTCAACCCGCTCCCCTCCAAGGGACTCCGGGAAGGAACACCCAGGCGCGGGGGCAGAGACTGCCCCTAAATAGCCTTGAATATAATCTCAGGGCTAGGATGAAAGAGACGTTACTGGGGCCTGCTCGAGACAATCGACGAATAACAGGATGATGAAATGAAATGAAATGAAACTATACATAATTGATTTCCTTCACTAAAAATAACAGCAATATTTTTATATCATTCCTGGGAAACCCACAAAACAATAATTCTTGTGAGTTCTCCAAGTTTTACTTATAAATCAAGATGATGCAGTAGATAATAGTCATGGAGAAAAGACAAGAAAACAAAACAAATTAGTTGTTAGTATTCATGGCCTCTGATCCTATCTTGACCATGAAACAGAAGTTCAATATATACTTGCTAAAAGCTTATATAGCCTCAATAAAGGAATGTAAACAGCAACCACCAGTTATGGACAACAGTGACAGACTCATTCATTCAAACTGTAATCCGTTTCTTTAAGTTCACTTGCTAAAGACCAAATCTACACTTAAAATCTACACTTTGACAAGCTCACATTTCTCTGGTAATTCTCTTAATTTGCAGTACAGATTTTTTTCCCTTTATTTTATTTTATTTTTTTAAAGTTGTAGATTTACAATTTTTTGTGCTTTGGTTTCAATTATACAATGATCAGATACCCATCCCTCCACCAGTGCCCATTTTCCACCACCATGGATAATATCCCTCCCACCCCCATCCCCCCATCCCCCCTGTCTCTGTGGCAGGGCACTCCCCTGTGTTCTCTCTCTCCTTTTGGGTGTTGTGGTCTGCAAAAGAGGCATTGAGTGGCAAACATGTTCAGTCCATAGTCTACTTTCGACATGCATCTCCCCTCCTGGGAGGATCCTCCAAACATACTTTATTTGGTGCTCCCTTCTCTATCTGAACTGCCCTTTCCTCTAGGATACCTGGCTGGCCTCTAAGTTATGGAGTAATCCTCCTGGTGCTGATCTCAGCTATTCTTGGGTATTAATCTCATACTTTGTTACTTTATATCCCCCAGATGAATGCAATCTTTCTATGTCTATCCCTCTCTTTCTGACTCATTTCGCTTAGCATGATACTTTCCATATTGTACCACTTGTATGTAAAGTTCATGACTTCATCTTTTCTAAGAGCTACATAGTACTCCATTGTGTAGATGTACCAAAGTTTCTTTAACCAGTCATCTGTTCTTGGGCATTCAGGTTTCTTCCAGTTTCTGAGGAAAGGAATTTCAAAGGCCACACACAAATATACACATCGCAGTAAAGGGGCACGTCTCATGCCACGTTCCGCCCCTGGCCTGGCTGCATCCCCAACAGTGACCTTGAGGGGACATTTCTGTTCAGAAAGAGAGAGTGACTCACGGGGGCGCCATCCTCCCTTCTCCAGAAACTAGAATCCTGACAAATGTGTGGCTATGGCCCTGCTCACAAAGGGCCTCAGGGAGGAGGCGGAGGCCTGGAGTTTTTGTGGTGGGGGGGGGGGGTGGACAGACTGTATAAAGTGGGTGGCCGGGGAAAGGGCCAGAGCAGTGTCACATATAGAAAATGTATTTCCCGAGGAAACAATTTTTTTCCCGAGGAAATAAAATTTATTTCCTGAGGGCACCACTGCTGCCCTCCCTTAGCAATATTTCCTTTCTCTCCCCCATATCTGGATCCTGTTGGTAATGCTGAGTTGGTCCTGATTTTGGAAGCTCAAACCCAGGCGTATCATGTATCGCATCCCCACTGGCCTATCTTCCGCCCCACCAAATTCATCCTCATTTAGGGGAAGAATTTGCTCTAGGTGAATGAAATAGTCAGTTGATATGGAAACAGTCTCCTAGTCTGAGGAGAGCCTACCTGGAAGGAAGTCAGAAAATCACTAGGAAAACTGACCCCAAACAGGGAATCAGCAGAAATAATGGGTGCCAAAAGACAAGAGAACAGATTGGACAGATGGACAGAAAGACACCACACCAGCGGGAATCTATGCTGTCAGGAGTGAGTGTGTACTTAGTTAAAATCTTCCATGGATGAGATGATTTTCTGAAACAAGCAAAAAGCTATGTTTGGGTTTTGGGTTTTTGGATGACTCCCCTGGTGTCCGGGGCTCTGCTCCACCTCGTCTGGGTGGGTGTTATTCGTAGCAGTGCTCAGGGGACCAGGTGGTCCAGGACTTCAGCCAGGATGAGCTCTAATCCCTGGAACACTCTTTTTGGTGCCCCAAATACTTTTTTTTGTGTCTAGAGGTACTGCTATTTATTCAGCCATTGATTAAGCTGATTGAATTGGGTATGAACTCCACATTACTTTTTATTATTATTATTATTATTAAAATTGTTTTTTAAATTAAATATCTGTTAAACACTTAATATCCATCTTCCAAGATTACCACACCATATTTGATGGGGTTCGGAGAGCCCGGCAAGCTACCGAGAGTATTCAATATGCCAAACACAATAACAACAAAGTCTCCAATGGAGACATTACTGGGCCCGCTCGAGCAAATCGACGATCAACGGGAGGGCCTTTTATTTAAATATGGTTTAAAACATGGGAACACCTGCAAGGGTGATTAGAGGCCGCCCTAAAAGCCTCTATCCCTCTCGAAGAGCCTGGTAAGCTACTGAGAGTATCCTGAAGTATACCGCCTGCCTGGCAGAGCCTAGCAAGCTATCTGTGGCATATTCATTATGCCAAAAACAGTAAATACAATGGGTCTCATTGCCCTGACCCTGAAAGAGCCACCAATACAGCAGTGTAAAGAAGGATGAGGAAGGAGAGGCTGATAAAATCTCAAGGCTGAACTAGGCTGCCGAAATGAAGAAGGACTAAAATTACTATCTGTACTTTCAATGCATGTATGCTGGCATCAGATGTATCCATCAAGGCCCTGATGGTGCAAGCACAAAAGATCAAGTACGACATCATTGGTCTGACCGAGACGAGAAGACATCAACCACATCATGCCATTTTTGATACTGGAGAAGAACTGTTCCTCGGAACATGCCACAAAAGAGGCGTCGGTGGTGTCGGTGTCCTTGTCAACACAAACTTGGCCATGAGCATTGATTCATTCGAATGCCTAACAACCCAAATTGGTCGTTTACACTTGAATAGATGTGGCTCACTGCCAGCAGTTTCTATCTTCGTTGTCTATGCACCAACATCCAATTATGATAAAGAAGAAATTGAGAAATTCTACATGGAGCTGTAGAAGTTCTATAAGGAAGACCACACCTTTTACAAGATTATTGTTGGTGATTTTAATGACAAGATAGGACCGAGAAGATCAGCCAAAGAACTCCTCATTGGGACCCGAGACCTAGAATGGAAGGAACTGTGTGAGAGACTGTCTGAGTTCATGATGTCGACCAAGACCATCCATGGTAACTCACAGTTTCAGAAGGGCGAGTCTAAACACTGGACATGGGAGTCTCCCGGTAGATGGTTCCACAATGAAATTGACCACATCATATTCAATCGACGGTCTTGCCTGACCTATGTCGCTGTTGTCCCAAAATGCCCAACAGGATCGAACCACCATCTCCTTTGTGCAAAATTCTACTTCATGAAGCAGGGAGAAAGGGCTGCAAAGTTTAAGAAGAGAACTTCCAGAACGACCACCAACTGGGAGCTCTTTGGCACTATTGTGACAATATGGGAAGATGCCATCATTAACAACGTTGACGAAGAATACGATCGACTGGTTCAGCACCTCCATGATTGTGCAAAGAACGCCAAGAGAAAGATAGCCAGAAAAAGATGACTGTCTTCGAAAACTCTCGAGCTCATTCGCCAACGTGGCTTGGTGAGAACCTCAAGCAACCACAAGTGAACATCCGAGCTCGCAAAGCAGTCAGAGAAACGATAAAGGAAGACCTCAAAGAGAGAAGAGCAGCAGTGCTGGCCGATGCGGCAGAAGCTGGGAAAAGCATTCGCAATGCCCGCCTGTCCTTCGCTAACTACAAGACCAAGATGACTGCCCTCTGACATCCTGATGGATCTATCACATCTTCCAGAAGGGCAATGGAGAAGATTATCCTTGATTTCTACTCGGATCTCTTCGATAGCCACATCCACCTGCCCACATACCAAATTTCACAGGATGGATATGTCATTCCCAACGTTCTCCATTCCGAAATCCAACACACCATTTCATCGGTAAAGAGGCAAACAGCACCCAGCCCAAACAAGGTCAGACCTGAACACCTGAAGAACCTGAAGAACCTGCCATCAGAACTCATCAATACACTGGCTCGGCTCTTCACACGCTACCTGTCTGAATGCAAGGTCCATCCCAATGGAAAACCAGCAGGACTATTCTACAGTACAAGAAGGGAGACATTCACGACATTGGCAACTATTGCCCAATCTGCCTGTTGTCTGTCATCTACAAGCTGTTCACTTGTCATCCTGAATAGGATTGGCAGAACACTAGTGAAGGACAACCATGCGAGCAAGCCAGGTTCTGCAAAGGATTCAGCACAATCAACCATATAAACACAATAACCAAGCTCATTGAAGTTCGTCAGGAGTTCAAGATGCCGCTCTGTCTCATGTTCATTGATTTAAAGAAGGCCTTTGATTCTGTTGAGTCTGAAGCGGTCATCAAAGCCCCAGCCAAACAGGGCGTTCAAACTCAATACATCAGGATCCTCCATGAGCTGTATTACGGATTCACTACCAGGATCTCACCATTCTACAGGGAGGTGATCATTGACATCAAGAGAGGGGTTCGGCCGGGTGATACCATTTCACCGAAACTTTTCAGTGCCACCCTCGAGAATGTCATGCGATGACTGGAATGGGAAGGAATGGGAGTGAAGATAGACGCTTAGCAACTACACCACCTCCACTTAGCTGATGACATCGTTCTAATAACTCCAAACATTAGCCAAGCAGCACAAATGCTGGCCAACTTTGACTTTGAGTGTAGAAATGTCAGTCTAGAGCTGAATCTTATAAAGACAATGTTTACGAGAAACAGACTGGTTTCTGACATTCCATTCACTCTCAATGGAATGACCATCTCCGAATGAAACAGTTATGTGTACCTAGGTCGAGAACTCAACATGACGAATGACTTGGCACCTGAGTTGCACAGGAGAAAGAGAGCAGCTTGGAACGCCTTCAAGTGTGTCGAACCAATAGCTAAGAGGATAAAGAACCTCTAGCTCCTGCACACCTCTTCAATTCCACTGTTCTTCCTGCATTAACATATGCCTCAGAGACTTGGGCCCTATGAAAACAGGATGAAAACACTATTCAGGCCTCCCAAAGAAGAATCGAAAGAGCTATGGTTGGAGTATCACGCTTCACTCAAGTGAGAGAAAGAATCCGGAGTTCCGACCTCCATCGACGATCAAGAATCAGGGATGCTGTCTCGTTTGCCAAGTTGTCGAAAATCAGATGGGCTGGACACGTAATTTGATTTGGAGATGACCTCTAGACAAGAGCCGTTACTGACTGGATTCCACGAGATGTCAAAAGATGGCACGGCCAGGTGCCAGGTCATTCATCATGTTGAGTTCTCGACCTAGGTACACATAACCTACAAGATGGTCAGACTTCTTTGTCAAGACCCTGAACAATCAGTTTGAGGCTCTTCATGTTCCTGGAGCGAGCAGACGCCATTGGGCTACACTAGCATGCAACAGGGACAAATGAAGACATTACCGGTCCCTGCTCGAGCAAATCGATGAGGAACAGGATGCAAAGCGATCAAGTGATTAAAATTGAATTTAAATTGAATATCTGTTAGATAGACCATTACAAAGTTGTTCATAATTGGGTTTCAGTCATATAATGATCCATCGCCCATCCCTCCACCAATGTATATTTCCCACTACCAATGTCCCCTTTTTCCCAACCACCATCCCCAAGCCCCACTTCCCCACCCCCGCCTCCCTCTATGGGAGGCACCTTCCTTTTTGCTCTCTCTCTCCTTTTCCTTTTGTGCATTATGATTTCCAATACAGGTGCTAAAGGGTCATGGTGTTTGTTCAGGGCACAAGGTATTTTTATCAGGACAGTAAGGGTGGAGTAGCTTTCCAATTGGTTGGCCACTATGGGGTGTGGATATAACTGCCAACACTTCCGGAAGTTCAGGGTGGTGGGGGAAGGTAGCCCATCCCAACTTTGAGAAAGCCTGGAGATTTCAGTCACAAACCCACATACTTGAATTTTCTGCAGATTCTATGTTGGTGAGGTTCATCCTGAGATGATGGAGTCAGGCCAGGGGTATGGCTGCAATTTTGGATTGTGGAAGCAAGTGGCTGCCAGGGGCTCTGCTTGGGCAGGCCCCTGGACAACATGTGCCCCTACAATTTACCCAGGTCTGTTCAGCCATGCACAGGTCTGGGGATAATTGTGGCTTTTGATTTCTTTTGAGATTTATGGGTCTCTGAAATAGGTTGTTTAGCTGAGTTGGAGGTGGTTTGTGGGTATGGTTCCCACAAACCTCACTTTTGGTCATTTAAGTTCTTAGTAAACTTGGCCTCTAGTATTGGGTCCAGCCAAAGGCAGAGCGGCAATTTTGGTGTACCAGGAAGCCTGCAGGCACCATCAGCTGCTGATGCTCTCGCCCTGCAGGTACAGGTTGACCTATTGGTGGCACCATAGCCCTTCCCCCCACCCTCAATCTTCAATCTTTATAATGCACGTAAGAGATAACTATCTCTCATTCTAGATAAACTTTCAGTATCAATGTTCCAAACCACAATGCCCAAAAGAAGAGACGGGGTGAGAGGTGCGGGTGGAGAAGAAATGCACCTGCCATAGAGGCAGGCAGGGGGTCAGCATTAGAGGGTGATGGGAGGGAACCTGAGGACACTGGTGCTGGGAAATGTAGACTGTTGGAGGGATGGGTGTTGGAATACTGTATGACTGAAATCATAAACAACTTTATAAGGTTCTATATCAAAGTGATTCAGTTTTAAAAAGTTTTTGAAAAAAGAGATAATTAGCCCTTATTCTTCTGTAGACACAGAGGAAAATCTTTAATTTTTTTTCTTTTGGGTCACACCCAGCACTGCTCAGGGGTTACTCCTGGCTCTGCACTCAGGGATCATTCCTGGTCGTACTTGGGGGACCCTATGAGGTGCTGGGGATGGAACCCAGGTCTGCTGAGCACAAGGCAAACGCCCTCCTGTCTGGACTATAGATCCTCCCCAAAGAAGAAAATCTATAAAGTGATACCTATGGGGGTCTGATGGGGAAACTCTGGTGAAAGTTGTTCTCAAGAACGAGCCCTAAGGAAATACTCTAAGGACACGGAAAAACCCGGGACGCAGGCTGTTCTGATTCCTGGCTGAAGTTGCAGGAGGGTGGGAAGCTGATACTCTGCTACAGCTGCCAAAACGCCACCGCTCACACAGCAGTTGATTACCAGGACGTGTGCGACCCCTCTTGTCAGTGGACACAGTTTTGTGAACATACTGATGCATCTATCAGCATCTTGAGCTCTCTCTCCTTCCCCCACTTCGGGCCAGCCCAGCAAGGGCTCCAGGGAGGTCAGTGCCAGGAAATTCAGAGACTTTGGGCCAGAGTGATCCTCAGAGCCCTGCTGGCATGTGGCATCGAGACTCTTGAAAAGAGCCTGGGGTCTGGGCGATAGTCCAGCGTGGAGGGCATTTGCCTTGCACGTGGCCGACCTGGGTTCTATCCCTAGTATCCCATAGAGTCTCCCAAGCACCACAAGGAGTGATCCCTGAGCACAGAGCCAGGAGTAGCCCCTGAATTATATCAGGTGTAACACAAAAAACAAAAACAAAACAACCCAAACCCAAACCCAGGAACCTTGTTGGCTTGGGGACAGGCGGTACTCCCTGGGGACCTTGTGCTCTGAGGAGGCTTTAATGCCCGAGGACCAGGGGCAGTCCAGGGCTTCCCTGGCACAGCTGGAGAGGGCCCAGCTCAGTGCTGGGTCTGTGTCCCTACTGTTGGCCAACAGAAAAGTGTGTGTGGCTTCAGGGGTAGCGCGTGGTCGTGGGCTCCAGAGGGATCGTGTGAACGCAGGGGGATATTCTGAACAGGGTAGTAGGACCCCAGCCTGGCTGCCCGGCATGTATGGCCCGACCCACTTAGCAGACTCCCAGTTCTGGGGGCTGAGCCCCGATTTTGCTGTGCTGGGAGTCTCCTCCTGAAACACACCCCCCTCCCCCCAGTTCTCACAAAAGCAAAACTCCAGGTTGTTTTGTGGGGCAGTGGGGGTCTCACTCCCTTGCCCTTTGCACAACTCTCAGCATTGCTCTGATTTCCAGACCCCTGCCACCCCTTCCATCTCCCCCCCATCCTGCTCCCAGCGTCACCCAGCACCGTCCTGGGCCTTGGAGATGTTCTACAGGGTCACCTGCTTTCCTCCTGGGTCCCCCCACTACCATTAGGGCTTATCTTCTAATTCCCTGTGATTGCTTCCTGTTACAGAGTACAGTTCTTCACTCAGCTCACAGAAGTTTTCCCTTGTGAGTTCTGCTCAAATCCCCGCGCCCCCTGCCCCCCGACCCGGAGAGCAGGAGAGAGAGCACAGGGCTCGGGCACCAGCCTAAATGTAGTTTAGCCATGTCACGGTGCAGACCCCAGCTCAGTGTCTGTCCCTGAGCACAGAGCTAGGCCGGTTTCTGAGCACCGCCTGACACAGCCCCAGTTTTCTTCCTTGACCGTGGCAGAGATAGCTAAGGACTCCATGCTCTTGTCTGGTTGTGGAAAACCCAGTTTGACCCTTGGCACCATGTGACCTCCTGAGTACGGTAGGTTCAGCTCTGCAGAACCCCAAGTGCGGCCTGGGTGACCCCAACACACAGGGCTCAACAGCCTTGTGTCCTGGGCCCTTGATTGGAATGCTGGCCTGGCTGACCGACAGTGACCAGGAGTGGCCCTTGGGGCCCCTGAGAATGACTTGGGAGGCCCCTCATTACCAGAAAATCTTTTGAACTCTATATTGCTTTGTAGAACTTGGGGGTTAAGGGGTGCCACCCAGGAGGTCAGCATGTACCCCTGCGGCAAGTGCATGAGCAGCTAAGGTGTCTTCAGGCTTCCTGATACCCCAAAATTGCCGCTGTGCAGACCCCAACAATTTGGAACCAAGTTTCTGGAGAAATTCAATGGTCAAAAGTTAGGTTTATGGGAGTCACAAACGAGCTCCAGCTCAGCTAGACAAGCTCAATAATCTATTTAGCATCTGTCTCAGGGGCAGGCTGGGCGTGGGGGGGAATGTCAAAGTAATAATGGGAGGAAGGTGCAATGGTGGTGGGATTGGTGTTGAAGTCTGAATGTAAACAATTTTTTAAACAGGGCTGGTGTGATAGCACAGTGGTAGGGCGTTTGCCTTGCACGCAGCCAACATGACTGACCCGAGTTTGATTCCTCTGCCCCTCTCGGAGAGCCCGGCAAGCTACTGAGAGTATCTCGCCCGCAGGGCAGAGCCTGACAAGCTCCCCATGACGTATTCGATATGCCAAACACAGTAACAACAAAGTCTCCAATGGAGACGTTACTGGGCCCGCTCGAGCAAATCGATGATCAATGGGAGGGCCTTTACTTACTTACTTACTTACTTACTTATGAAAAATTTAATATGTAGAAAAATAAGAATTTGGGGCTTAGAAATAAGAAAGTAGACAACTGCCCCTATCCAGTAATGCAATGGGTTAGTCTACAAAGCAAATTCTCTGCAGGTTAAGAATCCATAAGTAAACGCAAACTTAGGAGTGTCAATGGCTGACAAGATTCTTTTGCTGTGATGACTTTGCATGGTGAAAGTCAACTCAAAATTACTTTATTTTCCTATATTTATTTAAAGAACAAATGAGTACGAATATCACTTTAATTCCATGAATTAAAAATTGTATTTGGACAAGCATACCTGGCACTCTTCAGGGCTTCCCTCTGCTCTCTGCTCAGGGATCCTTCTTGGTGAGGTAAGAGACCATATAAGGTAGTAGGGATTGAACCTGGGTCAGCCACATGCAAGGCAAGCGTCCTACCCACTGTCCTACCCACTGTCTCCAGCCCCCCAAATTTTGTTTATTGATGACCAAATTCTTCAGAAATGTAACTGAAATAGAGAATGCGAAAAGGAGGAGGCTTTAGGACAAAGAGGCTGGCCCGAGCAGCTGACTCACCTGGGATGCTGAGTTTGGTCCCCTGGATGGACTGAATCACCCATGGCCCGCATCTCTTTGTGTTCAGCATCACCCTGCAGAAGTACGTGGTCGCATCCCGCCTCCGCAGGTCCCAGATGAGGAGGGCTCCCTGGTTCTGGCCCTGTGTCCAGTCCAGATGGAGATGGTCCTTGAACTCCTCATGGGTTCCAATTCAGAGTCTGGTTGTAGATGAAATCTCCATGGAAGTGCTTCCACCTCCAGCCTATCTTCACCTCAGGATTCTTGGCTAACTCCCAGCTGTGGTGGAAGGAGCAGGGGATGCGGATGGAGCCGCCCTCAGGGGCTTCCAGGTGCTCTGGCTGGTTGACCCCAAAGTCAGTGTTGCAGTCTCCAGGGGCAGCTGGTTGCAGGGAGAGACACAGAAGTGTGAGCCCCACACCCCATGTGCAGGGCAGGATGGTCAATCTGAGCAGTGTCCTCTGTCCAGGCTTAATGGATAGGGATGACCCAGCACCAGGGAAGCCCTTTACTCCTGTCCATAGGCGCCCTGCCCTGGACTCCTAGAGGTGCGTCCTCCAGGTGCCAGCCGCACCCGGAGGGGTTCTCCTGTCCGGTCACTCACCGTCCAGCATGGAGGCCAACAGGGGCAACAGCAGTAGCGGGACCGGGTCCATGCCGTGCTCTGCTCAGGGCGGGCGGCAGCAGGGCTGCTCTGGGGAGCTGCCAGGGGCTCCTGAGCACAGAGGAGAGAGGAGCAGGCAGGGACAGCGCAGGGAGCCTGAGTGTGACCAGCGCTTCCTGTGACCAAGGCTGCTCTGTTCCTGTATTGCACAAGGGTTTCCCCGTGGCCAGTGAGGGTGTCCTACCTGCCTTAGGTGCAGGGCCGGGTCCTGACCCGGGTGCTTGGCTCTGTCAGAGCAAGGGGTCAAGAGATGGGGGCTGGCACCTGGCCACCCTCAGTGCCCACTCTAGGGACTGTGCTCACCCGTGCCCAGGCTGAGGCAGTCCAGGGCTGAAGGGTTAGGCCAAGAGGTTGGCAGCTGGGATTTCACAGAAGAAGTGCTCTCAGCTTCTGCAGTGGCAGCAAATAAAGTGACTTCCCTCCTCCCTGTCCCCAAGCCCAGCGTCACTTCTCAGGTTCCCCTTTGCACTGCCAAGTTCTCCTTTTCTCCCTCACAGGGCTAAGGAAGGAGGTTCAGTGTCTTCACAGAGACCCTTGTCTGTCAGTCCTATACACTTTTTGCCTCTTAACATATATATTTATATTATAGCACAGCGGGTAGGGTGTTTGCCTTACACGCGACCAACCCAGGTTCGATTCCTCCGTTCCTCTCGGCAAGCTACTAAGAGTATCCCGCCCGCACAACAGAGTCTGGCAAGCTCCCTGTGGCATATTCGATATGCCAAAAACAGTAACAACAAATCTCACAATGGAGACATTACTGGTATCCACTCGAGCAAATCAATGAACAAAGAGAAGACAGTGTTACAATGCTATAATATACATATATTATATGTATAATTTTTGGTTTTTAGACCTCACCTGGCAGTGCCTAGGGCTTTCTTCTGGCTCTGTCTCAGGTATCACTCCTAGAGGGCTCAGGGGTCCATATGGGGGGCCAAGACTCAAACCCGGGTTGGCCGCATGTAAGACGAGCACCCTGCCAGCTGTATCACACTTTCAGCCTCTATTTGTATATTCTAAACAACGATTTCCAAAGGTGTTTTCAGTAGGTCAGCCATCCATGTTCCTGCCCTCATTCCCGTGACCTCGTGACCCCATCCCTTCCCTCCAGGCTCTCTCCTACCCACTACCTTCATCCTTGGCAGATACATATTGGAGCTCAATCATTGTGGTTCGGGTCCCATGCTCCAAAAGTGATGGGTCTAGTATATCTGGGCACCTCACAATGCCAGGTTGTGGTGGTCATGTCATGCTGGGCCACCCCTGAGAAAGCTGAACCTGAAGCCTTAAGGATTGAAACCTTCTGGGCCATGGAAGAAGCTGCAGAAATTGGGATCAAGGGCCCCAGCAAAGGCCCAGGACCGGAAGCTTCTCTACCTCCTTGATAGTTGTCTTCATTTTTGAAAAACTGTTTTTGTTGTTGCTTGTTTTGGGGCCATTCCTAGTGGTGCTCAGAGATCAAATCTGGGTCAGTCACATGCAAGGTAAGTGCCCTCCCCGCTGTACTATCGCTACAGTGCCCCAGTTGCCTTCTCCTCTATCTCTCTTTCTTTCTCTTTCTCTCTCCCTCTCTCTCTCTGTGTCTCTCTCATCCTCCCGTTCTCTCTCATCAAAGTAAACTTTCCAACTTGAAATGACACTTGTGGTGGAGAGTTTAAGCTCATGCTCATCCATTCAAGGAAAGAAATTACTGAAAATATGATTTAAAAAGTAATAAGGAAAAAGATAAAGGAAAGAAGGAAAAAAAGAAAAGAAGAAAAGAAAGACCAGGAAGATTTTGGTGTTTGCTCTAATACAGTTGAAATTTTAGCTCAGTCACATGCAAGGTGAGTGTCCTACCCACTCTCCTACCCACTGTCAACAGCCCGCAAATTTTATATTGATGATCAAATTCTTCAGAAATGTAACTGGAATGGAGAATGCGAAAAGGGGAGGCTTTAGGACAAAGGGGTTGGCCCGAGCAGTTCACTCACCTGGGATGACGCTGAGTTTGGTCCCCGGGATGGACTGAATCCTCTGTGTCCCACATCTCTTTGTGTTCAGCGTCACTTGGCAGTAGTACGTGATTGAGTCGCCCCTCTGCAGGTTCCAGATGAGGAGGGCGCCCTGGGTCTGGCCCTGTGTCCAGTCCAGGCGGACACGGTCCTTGAACTCCTTATTGGTCCAATTCGGAATCTGGATGTAGATGTACTGTCCATGGAACTGCTTCCATCTCCAGCCTATTCTCACCTGAGGATTCTCAGCTAACTCCCAGCTATGTTGGAAGGAGCAAGGGATGCGGACGGAGCCGCCCTCGGGGGCTTCCAGGTATTGTGGCTGAGAGACCAAGTAGCTGGTGTCACAGTTTTCAGGGGCAGCTGGTTGGGGAGGAGAAACACAGAAGTGTAAGTGTCATGTTTGTGGCTCCATGTCCCTGGACAGGGCAGGACCGTCTACTGAGCAGTGTCCTCTGTTCAGACTTAGGGGACAGGGTGAGAGCAGGTGATCCAGAACCAGGGTAGTCCTTTGCTTCTGCCCTCCACTCCCAGAGCACGTCCCCCAGTTGCCAGCCGCACCCCATGGGGTTCCCCTGTCTGGTCACTCCCCTTCCAGCAGGGAGGCCAAAGGGGCAGCAGCAGCAGCAGTGGGGCCAAGCCCATGCCCTGCTCTGCTCGGGGAGGGTGGCAGTGGTGCTGTTCTGGGGGACTGCCTGGGGCACAGCGTAGGCAGGAGCAGTCTGGGACGGCTCAGGGAGCCCGGGTGTGACCAGCACTTCCTGTGACCAAGGCTGCTCTGTTCCTGTATTGCACAAGGGCCTCCCTGTGGCCATTCTGGGTGGTGGGGGGAGCAGCTGCCTTTGGTGCGGGACAGGTCCTGACCAAGTTTGGGCTCCCTCAGAGCAAGAGGCTGAGAGATGGGGGCTGGCACCTGGCCACCCTCAGCACCTTCTCTGGGGGCTCTGCCCACCGTGACAGGCTGAGGCGGTCCAGGGCTGAAGAACTAGGCCAAGGGGTGGGCAACCAGGATTTCACAGAATAAGTGCTCTCAGCTTCTGTGATGGAAAAACAAAGTAACTTCCCTTCTTCCTGTCCCCAACCTCAGCATCACTTCTCAGGTTTCCCCTTGCACTGACAAGTTCTTTTCCTCCTTTGCAGGCCTGAGAAAGGAAGTTCAGTGTCTTCACAGCTATTGTTATCTCTCAGCCCTTCTTTCAGCTCTGCCCCATCCTGTAGTGGTTAGAGCTTGTCTTATCTCCCCTGGGAAAGCTGTGGCCAGAGGCCAGAACTTTCTGGGCTGTGAAAGTTGCTTGAGAGGATTGGGGAGAGCCGAAGAGCTGGGGAAAGGCAGGTGAGGAACCGGAGCAGCCAGGACTGCCCTGAGGTGACACCAGATTCCCTCCTGCCCGCTCGCTCACTGGAGGACAAGGCTTACATGTCTCCTCTCAACCAGGCTGCCTCGGGAGGCCCAGACTCACCAGAGTCGCTGCTGCCCACTCCACAGGGAGATGTGGATGTCCCCAAAGCAGGCTCTTGGCTGACAGCCCCGATAAATGCTGTCAGGTGCCTCAGGCCTCGCTGCCTACTGACGGGTCTCTTGGAATTAGGGCGCTAGTTTCATGCCGTGGTCTGCCCCTGGCCTGGCTGCATGCCCCAGAATGACTGTGAGGGAACATTTCTGTTCAGAAAGAGAGAGTGACTCATGGGGGCGCCATTCTCCCTTCCCCCAAAGCAGAGTCCTGACAAATGTATGGATGCGGCCCTGCTCACAGAGGGCCTCTGGGAGTAGGCAGAGGCCTGGAGTTTAGGCCAAAGGTGGGGATGCGGGGAATAGCCTGTATAAGGTAGTGGCCGGGGAAAGGGCCAGAGCCGTGTTATATGAAACAAATCTATTTCCGGAGGAAACAATTTTTTTCCTGAAGAAACCAGATTTGTTTCCTAAGGGCACTGCTACTGCTCTCCCTCAGTAATATTTCCTTCTTCCCTCTGTATCTGGTCATGTTGGTAATGCTGAGGTGGGTCTGATTTTGGAAGTTCAAACCCAGGCGTCCCCTATGTAACCCATTTCCACTGGTCTATCTTCCCCCAATGTCCCCCAATTAATTTTCATCTATGGAAAGAATTTGGTCTTGGTGAATGAAATACTTGCTATGGAAACAGTCTCCTTGTCTGAGGAAAGCCTACCTGAAAGGAAGCCAGAAAAGCCCGAGGAAACCTGATCCCAAACAGGGAAACAACAGAAATAACAGGTATGACAGACAAGAGAACAGATCGGACAGATGGACAGACAGACACCACACCAGCAGGAATCTGTGCTGTCAGGAGTGAGTGTGTGCTTAGTTAAAATCTTCCGTAGGTGAGATGATTTTCTGAAACAAGCAAAAAGCTAGTTTGGGTTTTGGGGTTTGGGTGACTCCCCTGGTGTCTGGGACTCTGCTCCACCTGGTCCGGGGGGCGTGTGTTGTTCTTGGCAGTGTTCAGGGGACTAGGTGGTCCAGAGCTTCTGCCAGCATGAGCGCTAGGCCTGGAACACTCTCTGTGGTGCCCCAAATCTTTTTTTTTTTAGAAATCTGGGATTACTGCTATTTATTCAGCCATTGATTAAGCTGATTGAATTGGGCATGAACTCCACATTACTTTTATTATTATTATCATTAATTTTATTGAATATTCATGAGCTAGACCATTACAATGCTGTTCATAATTGGTTTTCAGTCAAAGTTTCAGCACCCATTCTTCCACCAATCTCCATTTCCCACACGAATGTCTCCTGTCTCACTACCACCATCCCCCAACACCCCAGTCCCCCACCCAACATCCCTCTATGGTAGGCACTTTTACTTCTTGCTTTCTCTCTCCTTTTCCTTTTTGCATTATGATTTGGAATACAGGTGCTAAGAGGTCATGGTGTTTGTTCAGAGCATCTGGTATTTTTATCAGGACGGTAAGGCTGGAGTAGCTTTTCAATTGGTTGGCCACTTTGGGGTGTGGATGTGACTGCTGAGGCTTCCGGAAGTATAGGGAGGTGGGAAGAGACAACCCATCCCAATTCTGAGAAAGTCTGGAGATTTCAGTCACAAAACCCACATACTTGAAATTTCAGCAGATTATATCTTGAGAATTTCTGTCCTCAGATGGTGGAGCTAGGTCGGGGGTATGGCTGTGATTTTGGATTGTGGAAGCAATCTGAGGTTCTGCTTGGGCGGCCACCTTCAATTGACGCCCATAAGTTCAGACATGCGCGAGTCTCATATTAACTGCAGCTTTTGATCTCTTTTGAGATTTATGGGTCTCTGAAATAAGGCCAATAAATGAGCCTGAATAGCTGAGCTAGAGGTGCTTGTGGCCGTGATTCCCACATATGTCACTTTTGACCATTTAATTTCCTGACAAACTTGGCCCCTAGTAGTTGGGTCTCGCCAAAGACACAGAGGCAATTTTGGGGTGTCAGGAAGCCTGAAGGCAGCATCAGGCTGCTGATGCACCCGCCCTGCAGGTACAGGTTGACCTGTTGTCGGCACCATACCCCCCAAAATCTTTAATCTGTATAATGCACATAAGAGACAGTTCTCCCTCATTCTTAGTAACCTTTCAGTATCAATATTGTAAACCACAATGCCACAATGCCAAAAGGAAAGAGGGAGAGGGAGAGGGAGAGGGAGAGGGAGAGGGAGAGGGAGAGAGAGAGAGAGAGAGAGAGAGAGAGAGAGAGAGAGAGAAGAAAAGCAGCTGTCATAGACGCAGGCAGGGGGTCAGGGGTGTGAAGTTATGGCTGGGAACCTGGGGACACTAGTGCTGGGAAATGTACACTGTCGAAGGATGGGTTTTGGAACACTGTATGGCTGAAATCCAAGCATGAACAGCTTTGTACTTGTCTGTCTCACTTTGATTCAATAAAAATAAGTATTTTTTTAAAAGAGATAATTATCCCTAGGGCTGGAGCGATAGCACAGCGGTACGGAGTTTGCCTTGCACGTAGCCAACATGGCCGACCCGAGTTCGATTCCTCCGCCCCTCTCAGAGAGCCCAGCAAGCTACCGAGAGGATCTCACCTGCACGGCAGAGCCTGGCAAGCTACCCGTGATGTATTCGATACGCCAAATACAGTAACAACAAAGTCTCCAATGGAGACGTTACTGGGCCCGCTCATGCAAATCGATGAACAACGGGAGGACAGTGACAGAATTATCCCTCATTCTCCTGTAGACACAGAAGAAAATCTTTATTTATTATGCTTTTTGGGACACACTCTCAGCAATGCTCAGGATTACTCCTGGCTCTGCGATGCTCAGGATGACTCTCTGGAATTGCTCCAAGTGGTGCTTGAGGAACCCTGTGGGAAGCCAGGAATGGAATCCAGGTCAGCCGATTGCAGGCAAATGCTCTACCTGCTGTACTATTGCTACGGCTCCCAAAAGAAAATCTATCAAGTATTTCCGCTGGAGATCTGATGGGAAAACTGTTGAAAGTTGTTCTCAAGAGTGAGCCCTTAAGGAAAGTCTTTAGGACACAGAGAAACCCGGGACACGCGGCCATTCTGATTCCTTGTTGAAGTTGCGGAGGGGTGGGAAGCTGCTAACCCGTAAAAGCTGCCAAAGAGACACCGCCCACACAGCTGATTACCAGGGTGTGTGTGCAGGAGCAGCGGCCAGTCTGGTTCCCCCGGGTGTCAGTGGACACAGTTTTGTGAACGCACAAAGCATCTATCAGCATCTTGAGCTCTCCCTCCTTCCCCCCAGGGCCAGCCACAGCAAGGGCTCCAGGGAGGTCAGTGCCAGGGGATTCAGAGACCTAGGGCCAGAGTGATCCTCAGAGCCCTGCGGGCATGTGGCTGCCACTGAGATTCTAGAAATTGGAGCCTGGAGTCTCGGAGATAGTCCAGTGGGGAGGGCGTTTTGTTTGCCTTGCTCGTGGCCGACGTGGGTTCAATCCCTGGCATCCCACAGGGTTCCCCGGATACATCGGGAGTGATCCCGGAATACAGTCAGAAGTAGTTCCTGAGTTTTATCAGGTGTGACACAAAAACAAAAAACAAAAACCCCAAACCCAAACCCAGGAAACTGGTTGAATTGGGAACAGGCGGTGCTCCCTGGGGACCATGTGCTCTGAGGAGGCTTTGATGCCTGAGGCTCACGGGGAGTCCAGGGCCACCTTGGCACAGCTGGAGAGGGCCCAGCACAGTGCTGGGTCTGCGTCCTGCCGCCAGCCGACTGGGAAGAGTGTGTGGCTACAGGGGCAACGCGTGGCTGTGGGCTCCAGAGGGACCATCTAACTGCGGGGTGATGTTCAGAGCAGGGTAGGAGAACCCCAGTCTGGCTGCCCGGCATGTAGGGCCCCATCCAGAAGTCCAAAAGTTGAGTATGTGGAGTCACACCCACAAACCAGCCCCGACTCAGCTAGACAAGCTTAATAATCTGCCTAAGGAGCAGGCTGAGGGGTGGTGGGAAGAGTAAAAGTAATGGTGGGGGGAAGGTGGTGGGATTGGTGTTGAAATAATGAATGTAACAATTATTGTGAACAGCATTATGCAAATTTAAAAACACGAATTTGGGGTTTAGAAATAAGAAATTAGGCAAACACTCGCTATACATTTATGCAATGAGGTCGGTCTGCAGAGCAAGCCCTCTTCAGGTTCAGATTCATAAGCAAACACAAACTTGGGAGTGATACTGACTCACAAGATCGTTTGCTGTGATGACTTTGCACGGTGAAAGTCAACTCAAAATTACTTGATTTTCCCATATTTATTTAAAAACAAATGAATATGAATACACATTAATTCCACAAATTAAAAATTGTATTTGTGCAAGCATACTTGGTGGCATTCAGGAATTCCCTCTTCCTTGTGCCCAGGGATCCCTCTTGGTGACATCAGAGACCATATGAGGTAGTAGAAATTAAGCCAGGGTCAGCCACATGCAAGGCAAGCATCCTACCTACTGCCCTACCCACTTTCTCCAGTCTGCAAAACTTTAAATTGATGACCAAATTCTTCAGAAATGTAACTGAAATGGAGAATGCGAAAAGCAGGAGGCTTTAGGCCCAAACAACTGACTCACCTGGAATGACTCTGAGCATGGTTCCCCATACAGACTGAATCACCCTTGGCCCGCATCTCTTTGTGTTCAGTGTCACTAAGCAGAAGTACGAGGTCGCGTCCTCCCTGCGAAGGTTCCGGATGAGGAGGGCGCCCCGGTTCTCGCCCTGTATGCAGTTCCAGTGGAGACGGTCCTTGAATTCCTTAGGGGTCCAATTCAGAGTCTGGTTGTAGATGAAATCTCCATGGAAGTGCTTCCACCTCCAGCCTATCTTCACCTCAGGATTCTCGGCTAACTCCCAGCTGTAGTGGAAGGAGCAGGGGATGCGGACGGAGCCGCCCTCAGGGGCTGCCAGGTGCTCTGGCTGGTCTACTCCAAAGTTTTCATTGTCACAGTCTCCAGGGGCAGCTGGTTTGGGAGGAGAGACACAGAAGTGTGATCCCGATGCCCCAATTCCCTGGGCAGGGCAGAACCGTCCATCTGAGCAGTGTCCTCTGTCCAGGCTTAATGGATAGGGATGACCCAGCACCAGGGCAACTCTTTGCTCCTGGCCAAGAGGGCCCTGCCCAGACCCCCAAAAGGCACATCCCCCAGTTGCCAGCTCAACCCCGTGGGCTTCCATGTCCGGTCACTCACCATCCAGCACAGAGACCAGCAGGGGCAGCAGCAGCAGCGGGGACGGGCCCATGTTGTGCTCTGCTCAGGGCTTGCGGCAGCGATGCTTCTCTGTGGGCGGCTGGGGGCTCCTGAGCACAGTGGAGGGAGGAGCAGGCGGGGACAGTGCAGGGAGCCCCAGCGTGACCAGCGCTTCCTGTGACCAAGGCTGCTCTGTTTCTGTATTGCACAAGGGCCTCTATAGGCCATTGCAGGGGCCCCACCGCCTTAGGTGTGGTGTTGGGGCCTAACCCAGGTGCTGGACTCTCTCCCCTCTTCCCTGCACCCCTGCTTAGCTGCCCTGGACACTCCAAGGCAGCTCGCCGCTGTGCATTTCTGGCTCTAAACTTGTCTCTGCTCCTCCCTGGCTATTCCTGCCCAGGACAAGGTGGCCGCGGGGCATGTTGAGGCTGTCAGGAGGGACGTTTTGGCCATGGGCCTCTCTCAGCCTGGCCTCAGAGAGAGGGACCGAGAGATGGGGGCTGGCACCTGGCCACCCTCAGCTCCCACTATGGGGGCTGTGCCTACCCGTGCCCAGGCTGAAGTGAAGAACTGGTCCAAGGGGTGGTTCAAGGGATGGGCAGCCATGATTTCACAGAAATAGTGCTCTCTTTGTTTGCAGTGGCAGCAAACAAAGTGACTTCCCTTCTCCCTGTCCCCAACCCCAGCATGACCCCTCAAGTTCCCCCTTGCACTGCCAGGTTCTTCTTTTCCTCTCTCGCAGGCCTGAGAGAGGAGGTGCAGTAACTTCACAGAGACCATCGTCTGTCAGTCCTACACACTTCTTGCCTCATAAAATATATATTTCTATTATATATCAGATAAGCTGGAGCAATAGCACAGCGGGTAGGGCATTGCCTTGCAGGATTCGATTCCTCCGTCCCACTCAGAGAGCCTGGCAAGCTACCGAGAGTATCCTGCCGGCATAGCAGAGCCTGGCAAGCTCCCAGTAGTGTGTTCGATATGCCAAAAGCAGTAACAACAAGTCTCACAATGGAGATGTTACTGGTTCCCGCTCAAGCAAATCAATGAACAACGGGTGGACAGTGTGACAGACAGTGTGTCTACTATGCTTGGTGTCTGTCTCATATAATATATTATATGTATAATTTTGGTTTTTTAGACCGGTCAATGCCTAGGGATTTCTCTCGACTATGTATGTGCTCAGGGATCACTCTTAATGGGCTCAGGGATCCTTATGGGGTGCCAAGGATCGAACCCAGGTTGACCACATGCAAGTCGAGCACCCTGCCAGCCGTACTACAGTTCTGGCCTCTATTTCTTTAATGTGGACAATAATTTCCAAAGGTGTTTGCAGTAGGGTCAGCCATCCATGTTCCCACCCTTATTCCCAAGACCTCGTGACCCCATCCCTCCACTCCAGGCTCTCTCCTACACCTATCCTCCATCCTTGACATATTTAAGTTAAATCACTGTGGTTCGGGCCCCATGCTTCCAGAAATGACGGGTCTAGTAGATCTGGCCACATCACAACACCATCCTGTGGTGGTCGTGTCATGTTGGGCCACCCCTGAGAAAGCTGAGCCCAAAGCCTTGAAAACTTCTGAGCCATGGAAGATGTTCCAGAAATTGGGATCAAGAGCCACAGCAAAGGCTCAGGATTGGAATCTTCTAGTCCTGCCTTGATAGTTGTCTTCATTTTTTTAAAAAACTGTTTTTGTTGTTGCTTGTTTTGGGGTCATACCTAGTGATGCTCAGAGATCAAATTTGGGGCAGCCACATACAAGGTAAGTGCATTCCCTGTGTACTGTCGGTCCATTGCCCTGATTGCCTTTTCCTCTCTCTCTCTCTCTCTCTCTCTCTCTCTCTCTCTCTCTCTCTCTCTCTCCCCTCATCCTCCCGTTCTCTCTCATCAAAGTAAACTTTCCAACTTGAAATGACACTTGTGGTGAAAAGAGAGTTTAATCGCATGCTCATCCATTCAAGGAAAGAAATTACTAAAACTATGATTAAAAAACAGGAGCGATAGCACAGCGGTAGGGCATTTGCCTTGCACGCAGCCAACATGGCCAACCGATTCCTCCGCCCCTCTCGGAGAGCCCGGCAAGCTACCGAGAGTATCTCGCCCGCGCGGCAGAGCCTGGCAAGCTCCCCGTGACGTATTCGATATGCCAGACACAGTAACAACAAAGTCTCCAATGGAGACGTTACTGGGCCCGCTCGAGCAAATCAATGATCAACGGGAGGGCCTTTACTTACTTACTTTTAGTTAATAAGGAAAAGGACTATAAAACAAAGTTCCTGGGAGAGAGCAATGAAGTTTCTCCCTCTTGGAGAGCCCATCAAGCTACGGAGAGTAACCCATGAGCACGGCAGAGACTGGCAAGCTTCCCTTGACGTATTGGATATGCCAAAAACAGTAACAACAACGGGTCTCATTCCCTTTACCACGAAAGAGCCCCCATATGCCATTAGGCTACACTAGCTCGCGACAGGGACGACTGGAGACGTTACTGGTGTCCACTCGAGTAAATCGATGAACAATTGAACAAGTGATACAAGTGAAGGAAAAGGATAAAGGAAAGAAGGAAGAAAGAAACGAGGAAATGAAAGTCCAGGAAAATTTTGGTGTCCACTCTAATACAGTTGAAATTTTAGCTCCAAAACGCTCTGCCTTTTCTTCTAGATTTGCAGTGCCCCATAATGACCACTAGGGGCCACCAAGGCAGAGGCTAGCTGGAACTTTGTGCTGTGGGAGGAATCTTTTTTTTTTTCTTTTCTTTCTTTTTTTTGGGGGGGAGGGCTCACACCCGGCAAGGCTTAGGGGTTACTCCAGGCTTTGCACTCAGGAATTACTCCTGGCGGTGCTCGGGGGACCATATGGGATGCTGGGAATCGAACTCCGGTGGCTGCGTGTAAGGCAAACGCCCTACCCGCTGTGCTATTGCTCCAGCCCCTGTGGGAGGAATCTTTTTTTTTTTTTTAGATGTTAATAACTTTTTTTTTCTTCTTTTTTTATTTTTATTTTATTTTTTTTTTTACAGTTGTAGATTTACAATTTTTTGTGCTTGGGTTTCAATTATACAATGATCAGATACCCATCCCTCCACCAGTGCCCGTTTTTCACCACCATGGATAATATCCCTCCCACCCCCATCCCCCCATCCCCCCCTGCCTCTGTGGCAGGGCAATCCCCTGTGTTCTCTCTCTCCGTTTGGGTGTTGTGGTCTGCAAAAGAGGCATTGAGTGGGAAACATGTTCAGTCCATAGTCTACTTTCGACATGCATCTCCCCTCCTGGGAGGATCCTCCAAACATCCTTTATTTGGTGCTCCCTTCTCTATCTGAACTGCCCTTTCCTCTAGGATACCCGGCTGACCTCTAAGTTATGGAGTAATCCTCCTGGTGCTGATCTCAGCTATTCTTGGGTATTAATCTCATATTTTGTTACTTTATGTCCCCCAGATGAATGTAATCTTTCTATGTCTATCCCTCTCTTTCTGACTCATTTCGCTTAGCATGATACTTTCCATGTTGTACCACTTTTATGTAAATTTCATGACTTCATCTTTTCTAACAGCTACATAGTACTCCATTGTGTAGATGTACCAAAGTTTCTTTAACCAGTCATCTGTTCTTGGGCATCCAGGTTTCTTCCAGTTTCTGGCTATTGTAAAGAGTGCTGCAATGAACAAACAAGAGCAGATGTCACTTCGACTATACATTTTTGCCTCTCTGGGATATATTCCCAGGAGTGGTATTGCTGGATCAAATGGGAGCTCAATTTCTAATTTTTTGAGAATCGTCCATACTGTTGTCCAGAAGGGCTGAACCAGTGGACATTCTGTGGGAGGAATCTTGTGTGTCTCGAATGAATGGAGCAGCCTCGGGTACAACCCAAGGCTGTCAGCAGAGTGTCAACCGAGTCAGTATTCGTGAGTGGGACACTTGGAATAATCAAAATGTAAATCCACCTTCTATCAGTTTCCACAAAATGCAATTTCTTGGTTTCTGGGTGTCTGGCTGGGTGTGGGAGTTGTGACACGTAGGGTTCAAGGGCAAGTTTTGCTTTGCCCTCCCTGTGACCTTGGGATCAAGAAGTGTGTTCCCTCGATGAATTGTTGGAGTGATGGGGAAGTTAGGAACACGGGCCAGGGAAACAGGCAGCCAGAGGCAGGAGTGCAAGCAGCCCGTCCTGGGAACTGGGCTGAGATGATTAGGTCATAAAACAGAGCTGACCAGGACAGAACAGAGGGACCCAAACGTACCTGTGACCATGGCAGTAAGGGAGCGGGACCACCAAATCAGGAGATTAGTAAATGTCTCCCTGGGACCTAAAACCCAATGTACTGTCACACAGTCTCAGCCACAAGGACCCCCACTAAGACAGGTGTATAATTCCCTGCCTGCCTCAATGTCCCTCAGTGTATTGTCATGACACAACCAATCCCAACACTTCATTCATGTGTTCTTCTTCTCTTTGTCTCACCACTGCACTGTCTCACCGTTTATAAAAATGCTCTGTGGGACCAGAGCCATAATACAGCGGGGATGGAATTTGCCTTGCAAGCGGCCAACAATGGTTTGATCTCCGGCATCCATATGGTTCCCCTTGCATTGTCAATATAATGTATGAGTGCAGAGCCAGTAATAACCCCAGAGCATTGCCAAGTGTGACCCAAAAAGCAAAAAGAAAGAAAGAAAGAAAGAGAGAGAGAGAGAGAGAGAGAAGAGCTGAGGGCCTAGGGAAATGGTAGGGGAGGTACAAACATCCCTTCCCAGGGTTCTGGAGGAGGAACAGTTCTCCAACGCTACAATAGACATCTCTTATAAAGAAAAAAGAAACAATAGAGTTGGAGTATTCATTCAGGGTGCAGGGAGTTTGCCTAGCATAAGGCCGACACTGGTTCGATCCCTGGCATCCCATAGGGTTCCTCAAGCATTGCCAGGAGTAAATCCTGAGTGCAGAGGGAGGAGTAACTCCTGAGAATTGGTGGGTGCAACCCAAAAAGAAAAAGAAAAGACAAAAGACAAAAGAAATGAGTCGCTGGAGAGATGGGAAGGGAGACACAGACAGCCGAGGAGGGGGCTCAGAGCAGGGTACAGGCAGGGCTGCTCCCCCGAGAGCCTTGTCTGGGTGTAAAGCAGCTGCTGACTTAGGGGCGCTGTGGCCTCCAGCCCAGCACAGAGGGGATGAGAGAACCAGCCTCTGCTTTCAGTGTTGTCGGGACACTGACTGTCCAGAACCGGCTGGGATGCTGGGAATCGAACTCCGGTGGCCCTTACCTGAGGCCTGAGACCCGCTTTATTCCTCAGGTGGCCCCTACCCCAAGCCACTGCAGGTGGCACTTCAGCACAGAAACTCGGGGGACCCAAAAGTTCAGCACCTTAGGAAATCAGCGACAGTGGAGGTCGAGAAACCACCTGGAAAAGGATCGCAAGGAGAGGGTGGAGCAGGCTGCCAGGGTCCACGACTGCGACACTCGCCTCCTTCTTGCCTGGCCTGAGGACATGGGTGATGGTGACCATGCACAAGGCAGACAGAGGCTTGGCAGAAACAACCCCGCTGACCACTCAGCTGTCAGGACCCAGCTGGGGGGAAGATAAAGGTCTAGAGGCAAAGCCCCACAGCCAGTGGCATATGGGCATTTTTAATTTTTTTGTTTTGTTTTTGAACCCATTCTGCAGTGCTCAGGGTGACTCCTGGTTCTGCATTCAGGAATCCCTCCTGGCAGTTCCCAGAGACCATTCGGGATGCCAGAGACTGAAGCTGCGTCAGCCACATGCAAGCAAGCACCCTCCCCGCTCTGCTCTCTCCGCTGCCACCTCTGGCATTTCTTCTGGCAGCCTGAGGGCACTAAGAAATCTTTTTTTTTAAATTTTTTAAAAATTTTTTATTATTAGTGAAACACCATGAGGTACAGTTGTAGATTTACAAATTTTTGTGCTTGGATCTCGGTCATACCACGATCAAATACCCATCCCTCCACCAGTGCCCATTTTCCACCACCAGGATAATATCCCTCCCCCCCCCATCCCCCCATCCCCCCATCCCCCCCTGCCACTGTGGCAGGGCATTCCCTTTTGTTCTCTCTCTCCTTTTGGGTGTTGTGATCAGCAAAAGAGGCATTGAGTGGCGAACATGTTCAGTCCAGTCTACTTTCAACCTGCATCTCCCCTCCTGGGAGGATCCTCCAAACACCCTCCATTTGGTGTTCCCTTTTCTATCTGAACTGTCCCTTCCCCTAGAATACCCGGCTGGCCTCTAAGCTATGGAGTAATCCTCCTGGTGTTGATCTCAGCTATTCTTGGGTATTAATCTCATATTTTGTTATTTTATATCCCCCAGATGAATGCAATCTTTCTATGTCTATCCCTCTCTTTCTGACTCATTTCGCTTAGCATGATACTTTCCATATTGTACCACTTGTATGTAAAGTTCATGACTTCATCTTTTCTAAGAGCTTCATAGTACTCCATTGTGTAGATTTACCAAAGTTTCTTTAACCAGTCATCTGTTCTTGGGCACTCAGGTCTCTTCCAGTTTCTGGCTACTGTAAAGAGTGCTGCAATGAACAAACAAGTGCAGATGTCACTTCAGCTACACATTTTTGCCTCTCTGGGATATATTTCCAGGAGTGGTATTGCTGGGTCAAATGGGAGCTCAATTTCTAATTTTTTGAGGAACGTCCATACTGTTTTCCAAAAGGGCTGAACCAGTCGGCATTCCCACCAACAGTGAAGGAGTGTCCCTTTCTCTCCACATCCACGCCAGCAACGGTTGCTTTTGTTCTTTTGCATGTGGGCCAGTCTCTGAGGTGTGAAATGGTATCTCACTGTGGTTTTGATCTGCATCTCCCTGATGATTAATGATGTAGTGCATTTTCTCATGTGCTTTTTTGCCATTCGGATTTCTTCTTTGAGAAAGTTTCTGTTCATTTCATTGCCCCATTTTTTGATGGGGTTGGATGTTTTCTTCTTGTGGAGTTCAACCAGTATTTTGTATATCCTTGATATCAACCCCTTGTCAGATGTGTATTCGGCGAATATTCTTTCCCATTCTGTAGACTGTCTTTGTATTTTGGTCACTGTTTCTTTGGAGGTACAGAAGCTTCTTAGTTTAAGATGTCTCATTTATCTATCTCTGTTTTCACTTGCTCAGCCAGTGGCGTGTCATCTTTGAAAATACCATTAGCCTCAATGTCATGGAGGGTTTTGCCAACTTTGTCTTCAATGTATCTTATGGTTTCTGGTCTGATGTTGAGGTCTTTAATCCATTTTGATCTTACCTTTGTACATGGTGTTAGGCAGAGTTCTGAGCCCATTTTTTTGCATGTAGCCGTCCAGTGATGCCAGCACAATTTGTTAAAGAGGATTTCCTTACTCCACTTCACATTTCTTGCACCTTTATCAAAGATTAGATGATCATATGATTGAGGGGAGATGTCAGTGTATTAAACTCTGTTCCATTGGTCTGCAGTTCTGCCTTTGTTCCAGTACCATGCTGTTTTGATTATTACGCTTTGTAGTAAAGTTTGAAGTTAGGGAGGTTGATTCCTCCCATTTTCTTTTTCCCAAGAATTGCTTTAGTTATTCATGGGGGTTTATTGTTCCATATAAATTTCAGGAGTGTTTGCTCCATTTCTTTGAAGAATGTCATGGGTATCCTTATAGGAATTTCATTGAATTTATACAGTGCTTTCGGTAGTATTGCCATTTTGACAATGTTAAGTCTCCCGACCCATGAGCAGGGGTTGTCTTTCCATTTCCTCATGTCCTCTTTTATTTCCTGAAGTAGCGTTTTGTAGTTTTCTTTGTACAGGTCCTTTACTTCCTTAGTTAAGCTGATTCCTAGGTACTTGATTTTCTGGGGCACAATTGTGAACGGGATTGATTTTTTCATATAGCTTTCCTCTCTCTCACTGTTTGCGTATAGGAAAGCCATGGACTTTTGGGTATTGATTTTATAGCCTGCAACTTTACTATACAAGACTATTGTTTCTAGGAGTTTTTTGGTGGAGGTTATTGGGTTCTCTAAGTATAGTATCATATCATCTGCGAATAGTGAGAGCTTGATTTCTTCCTTTCCTACCTGAATGCCCTTAATATCTTTTTCTTGTCTAATTGCTATTGCAAGTACTTCCAGTACTATATTGAACAGCAGTGGAGAGAGTGGGCATCCTTGTCTCGTCCCTAATCTTAGAGAGAAGGTTCTCAGTTTTTCCCCATTGAGGATGATACTTGCTGTAGGTTTGTGGTAGATGGCTTTAATTATGCTGAGGAAAGTCCCCTCTATACCCATTTTGGCTAGGGTTTTCATCATAAAGGGGTGCTGGATCTTGTCAAATGCTTTCTCTGCATCTATTGATATGATCATATGCTTTTTATCTTTTCTTTCGTTGATATGATGGATTATGTTGATTGATTTCCAAATGTTAAACCATCCTTGCATCCCTGGGATGAATCCTACTTGGTCATGGTGTATGATCTTTTTGATGAGTAGTTGGATTCTATTTGCTAGTAGTTTGTTGAGGATCTTTGCATCTGTGTTCATCAGGGATATCGGCCTGTAGTTCTCTTTCTTTGTGTTATGTCTGTCTGCTTTTGGTATCAGTGTGATATTTGCTTCATAGAAACTGTTCGGAAGTGTATCTGATATTTCAATTTCATGGAAAAGCTTAAAGAGGATTGGGAGTAAGTCTTCTTTAAAGATTTGGAAGAATTCACTGGTGAATCCATCCGGGCTAGGGCTTTTGTGCTTGGGGAGACTTTTTATTACCATTTCAATTTCCTTGATGGTGATAGGTCTGTTCAGGTATTCCAGGTCTTCTTGGTTCAGCCTTGGGAGTCTGTAGGAGTCTAGGAATTTATCCATTTCCTCGAGGTTTTGATGTTCCGTGGCATAAAGCTTTTCAAAGTACTCCCTGAGGATCCTTTGAATTTCTGTAGTTTCTGTTGTAATGACCCCCTTTTCATTTCTGATTCGGTTTATTAGGGTTTTCTCTCTCCCTTTCTTTGTGAGTTTTGATAGGGTCTTATCGATTTTGTTATTTTTTTCAAAGAACCAGCTCTTGGTTTCATTGATCTTTCGGATTGTTTTCTGGGTTTCCATCTCGTTAATCTCTGCTCTGAGTTTTATTCTTTCCTTCCTCCTGTTAGGGTTGTGCTCCTTTTGTTGGTCCTTCTCCAAGTTCTTAAGCTGTGAGGTTAGTTTATTTATGTGGGCTCGCTCCTCCTTTCTGAGGAATGCTTGTAGAGCTATAAACTTTCCTCTTAACACAGCTTTTGCTGTGTCCCATAAGTTTTGGTAACTCGTGCCCTCATTTTCATTTGTTTCTAGGAATCTTTTGATTTCCTCTTTAATTTCCTGTCTAAGCCACTCGTTGTTTAATAGCGCACTGTTTAATTTCCATGTGTTTAATTTAGTTTTCTGTTTTTGTGTGTGATTTACTTCTAATTTCAGCGCATTATGGTCTGAGAAGATTGTTGATATAATCTCTATCTTCTTAATTTTATGGAGGCATGTTTTGTGGCTCAGCATGTGGTCTATCTTGGAGAATGTTCCATGTACGCTTGAGAAGAATGTGTATTCAGCTTTTTGTGGATGAAGTGTCCTGTATATATCTACTAAGTCCCTTTCTTCCATTGTTTCCCTCAGATGAAGTATGTCCTTGCTAAGCTTGAGTCTGTTTGATCTATCAAGAGGTGACAAAGCGGTGTTGAAGTCTCCCACTAGTATTGGGACACTAAGAAATCTTTGCTCAATAAAAATATTTTTTCTGGGGCTGGAGAGATGGTACAGCGAGAACTTGCCCGCCTTGCACACAGCCGACTGGGGCTCGATCCCTGGCATCCCATAGGGTTCCCCAACACCACCAGGGGCAATTTCTCAGCGCAGAGCCAGGAGTAAGTCCTGAGAATCACCAGGTGTGGCCCCAAAACAAAAATTAATAATTAAATTATTTTTCTTTTTGTCATAAATACCTACAGTGAAGATACCATCCTTGTCTCATATTTATTTATTTTGCATTTTGAGATGTTTTTCCTTTGGCAAAAATCTGACCTGGCCTGACTTTTCAAGTCTCCCTGTCACTCTCTCTGTATCCTCTGTATCTCTCTCCCTTTCTCTCTCTTCCTCCAATAGCCAAAATATTATTGACTTGATTTGTCTCTTCATCTGCCTCTCACCCTGTTTCTGATATATTTTATAACTTGGAAATGTGAGGAGGTGATAGTAACATCTTGGAAATACACCCCCAGAGTACAGGCTATAGAAAATTCTTTGAGATCAGGAATAAACATAGGCTTTTTCTGAACTAATTGTTTGTTTGTTTGGGGGCCACACCCAGGAGTCCACAGCAGAGCATCCACCTCCTTGGTATGATGAGTCGCTCTGGGCGGCTGTTGTCGGGCAGCGCCAGGCTGAACTTCATGGCCCAGGCGTTTACAAAGAACACGGGCAGGCGGCTGAAGGCTGTGCGCAGGAGTGTGAGCAAGTCGCTGCGGTGCCCGGACTCAGTAGTGGGTGTTGGCCAGCTCGACGACCATCAGTGGGTGGGTTCTAGGGTCAGCAGCGCAGACACGGCCTCCAGGATCCCAGTCTGGAGCCGCACGGAGATGGACACGGGGAAGGCAGTGAAGTGGATGCCCGGGGCCCACCACCCTGCAGAGCCCAGCCACGGAGTGTAGGAGGCCACGGGGTGCAGCTGGGCAGCACCATGGCCAGCAGCGACCCCATCTGGTAGGTGAAAATCCACCAGCCTCAGAGATGTAGGGAGACGGGAGGGAAAGGCGGCCAGGCAGCTCATTTCCACACGAGTGATGCCTGAGCACAGTCAGAAGAACCCCTGAGCATTGCTGTGTGACCCCAAAAGGCCCCCTCCAAACAAAGGGGAGATTAGAGAGATGGGTAGACAAATGGAGCTTGTCCTGCACGCAGCTGATGCAGATGAATGATCCTTGGCACCACTGTTCCCACCCACACCCCCCACCCGCAACTGCAAGGGGAACTCCGGAGCAAAGTGTCAATTAGCCCCCAGGTGCTTCCCACCTCCCAAAGAAACAACAGGGAGAGAGAAACCTCAGGGAAGCCAGATGTTACATTCACGAGACACAGGCTATGTTTTTAAAAATATATTCGTCTAATCCAAATAGTCACTAAGAAAGCGAAAACTTGCATGAAAGTCTTGGGATCTTGTGGCGAACGCGCAGGGGACTGGAGGCGGGTGCTGTTATGTGCCACACTCCAGTTTGATCCGCGTGCTGTGTGGGACCCCTGAGACGTGGAAAAGTCCCTGGCCACTGCAGGGTGGGTGACCCCAAGTACATTTGGACCGTCAGGCTTGTGATAGATCTCAGGGAGTGAAAGAGAAGGAAGGAAGGAAGGAAGGAAGGAAGGAAGGAAGGAAGGAAGGGAGGGAGGGAGGGAGGGAGGGAGGGAGGGAGGGAGGAGGAGAAGGAGGAGGAGGAGGGAAGGGAGGAAGGAAAGAAGGAAGGAAGGAAGGAAGGAAGGAAGGAAGGAAGGAAGGAAAGACATCCGAGAGATGCTCAGAGGCCTAGAGGCACACACTTTGCTTGCAGGACCCCCAGTTCCATCCCCAGCACCACATGCTTCCCTAAGCACCAAACTGAGAGCCATCCCCAAGCATCCCCAAGTATGACCCAAAGACCAGGGGACAAAAAGGAAATAGAGGGGGTTGGGGCATAAGTACAGCAGGGAGGGCACTTGCATTGCACATGGCCAATCTGGGTTCGATCCCCGGCATCCCATATGTTCTCCAAGCCCTATCAGGAATGATCCCTGAGCACAGAGTCAGGAGGATTTCTCGTGCATCATTGGGCTCAAAAATAACACAAACAAAAATAACACAAACACAACCAAAAAAACCCCAAAACAGAAGTAGGGTAAGTAAAGAAGGAAGATAAGAAAGACAAGGGAGAAAAAAAAGGAAAAGTGGAATTAAATTGAGATGAGGGAGCCAAGGTTTGAATGGATTCTCAACACTCACCCAAAGCAAAAAAAGAATGAGAAATTTAATGGAACGTTTCATTCTGAAGGGGGTTCTGCAACAGAAAAATTGTATTAGGTGAAAAGTAAATAAATCTGGTACCAGAGACATTCTACAGGGTCAAGGCTGATGCTTTTGCCTGTGGCCGACCTGGATTTGATCAGCTGCTGCCCTGAGGATCTTGGGTGCAGTCCAGAGGCTCTTGAGCACTGAAGGGTGTGGGGTTTTCACTTGGGGTTGCCCGGGGAACTCCCAGCACTGCAGAGCCAGCGTACCACTCACATTCTTAGGACCTGCACTGCCCCTCTGGCCCTGCTAGTCTAGAACTCCTGGGGAGGATCCTGGAATCATTATTGTTTTTTTGATTTTTGGGCCACACCTGGTGGTGCTCAGGAGTTAATCCTGGCTATGTACTCAGGAATTACTCCTGGCTGTGCTGGGGGCCCATATGGGATGCTGGGGATCGAGCCCAGGTCAGCTGCATGCAAGGCAAGAGCCCTCCCCTCTATATATTACTCCAGCCAGGATCCTGGAATCATGGTGGGGGTCCCAGACCTCTGGAGCACAGCTTGGGAGGATCCCTACCGACACTTCCAAAAGGCAAAGAAATTGAAAGAAGCAATGGACATTAACTAATACCAAGGCATCATTGTTCACTCAGAAATTGCAACAGATATTCCAGGTTGATGGAGGATGTGTGAGCATAAGGAGAGAAAGTACGAGAACATGCTACCATCTGCTCAGTTTCTTCCTAAATCGAAAGCTGTTCTCCCACAAAGTCATACAAAAATTCCCACTCTTTCACAGGTTTTTATCCAAGAGAAAGAACTATTTGCCCACAAACACCTTCTGTTCGTAGCGACGATATTTAGAGTCCCCTCGCAGTCTGGAAGTGACCCAGATGGTCTTTGGTCAATCCATTGATTACACAAAACCACTCAGAAACATTTCAGGGAGAAGAGAGAAAAAGAAGAAAAGTGCGTGCCACAGAGGTCGGCTGGGTGGTGGTGCTGGTGAGAGGGGACCAGGGGACATGGGTGATCAGAATGTACACTGGTGTTGGAACATTGCAAGATTGAAATCCACGGTGAAAGCTTTGTGACTGTGTATCTTATGGTGATTCAATTACAAAATTTAAAAATAATAAACAATTATGTCACTAAGCAAAAGAAGCCAGGTACCCACATGCTTTATGGCTCAGAGAAAATCCATCAATCCTTGACTGGGACTGGTGTCGGATATGCAATGGCTGCAGGGACTGTGGGAACCTCTAGGGGGTGTG
This sequence comes from Sorex fumeus, assembly GCF_029834395.1. Lineage (NCBI taxonomy): Eukaryota > Metazoa > Chordata > Mammalia > Eulipotyphla > Soricidae > Sorex > Sorex fumeus. Next base: position 94,891 of record NW_026606401.1, on the reverse strand, counting down.
CTTCCACCTCTGGATTGTGATGGAATCACGTTTACCAAAATCGGACCAGTCTGTGAAACAAGCACCGTTCACTGCACACCTGATTTGCAAAACAGCGCCAAAATTCCAAAACCGGCTTAATCAATGGCTAAATAAATAGCAGTGCTCCTACACTATAAAAAAAATCTCCAAACTCAGATCACACGGCTTTGATCTGCTAAGGCAAATAGCTTAAAAAAACAAAAACAAAACAAAACAAAAAAATCGCCCTTTTCCCAGAAAAATATGTCCCCGTCTTTCTTACACGTCTTTCTTACCCTATCTAGCTGACCTATTTTAGAGGTCAGAAATAGTCACTAAAGTCTATGGTGGGCCCCTTCTCCCTCCCCAGATTGTCTGCAGAATCCCCCACCACCCACTGGAGTGGATGAGCTGCAGGTGCAGCTGCCTGGGACCACTCAGAGCAGGAGATGGAGAACAGGCTGGTGCCACTTCCCCTGAGTCCACCGTCTTCAAGTTGAAAATCCAGAGGCTATGCCCAGAACAGGTCCCCGCTGTCAGTCTTGGGTTGATCACAGTGGTCTCTAGCCACCCAAATGATCTCCCAAAAGCTGCTAATGGCATAGATGTCCTGGATGGCACCCCTCAGGTGGTAAGGAGTCTTACCTCCTGGACTTCTGGGATGGGAGGCTGGTACAGGATAGAGGTCAGGCTGCTGTCGAGGTCAGCTTGGACAGAGTTGGAGTTGGAGGGAGGTTATCATGGTTATCATTTTAATTCAGAAAGTTTGCAGGTTGGGCTCGCTTTGGCGGCGCATATGCGGAAAGTTTGCAGGTCAAGTTTTAGAAATACAGTGAAGACAAAATCAGTGGTCAAGAAAGAGTAATTTTTTAGACACAAGAGGGCAGTAGAATAGAATAGAGAAGTGCAAGAGAAGAGAGGAAAGAGAAAGAGAAGAGTGAGAGAGGGAGAGAAAAGAGAGAGAGGGAGTAGAGAGATAATTCAGAGTGCAGGATGCTTGCCTTGCAAATGGCTGACCCAGGTTCCATCTCCAGCATGCCATAGGGTACCCTGAGCACTGCCAGGAGTAATTCCTGAATCCAGAGCAAGGAGTAACCCAGAACACTGTTGGGCATAGTCCCAAACTAACACACAAAGAGACAGACAATAAAGAGAGAGAGAGAGAGAGAGAGAGAGAGAGAGAGAGAGAGAGAGAGAGAGAAGAAAAGCTCTTCATAGAGGCAGCAGGAGGTTGGGAAGGTGGGTGATGGGAGGGAACCTGGGGACACTGGTGCTGGGAAATATACACTGGTGGAGAGATGGGTGGTGAAATATTATATGACTGAAATAATGAACAGCTTTGTAAGGTTCTATCTCACAGTGATTCAATTAAACAGTTATTTGTAAAAAAAGAGAGAGAGATCCCTCATTCTTCTGTAGACACAGAAAAAATCACTACTTATTTATTTTTGCTTTTTGGATCACACCCAGCAATGCTCAGGTGTTACTCCTGGCACTGCACACAGGAATCACTCCCGGTGGTGCTTGAGGAACCCTGTGGGATGGGTCCCAGCAGTGGATAGAACCCAAACACCCTTCCACTACCCACTGTACTTTCATTCCAGCCCCTAAGAAGAAAATCTATAAAGTGTTTCCTTGGGGGTCTGATGGGGAAACTCTGGTGAAAGTTATTGTCAAGAGCAACCCCTGAGGAAAGACTCTAGGACACTGGGAAAACCAGGACTCGTGGCCATTCTGATTCCTGGGTGAAGTTGTGGGAGGGCGGGAAGCTGATGCTCCATTACAGCTGCCAGAAAGCCACTGCCCACATGGGAGCTGATTACCATGATGTGCGTGCAGGAGCTGTGGCCGGACTGGACCCCTGGGTGTCAGTGGACAAAGTTTTGTGAACGCATGAAGCATCCATCAGCATCTTGAGCCGCAGTCCCAGTAATGGCTCCAGTGCTGGGGGATTCAGAGACCCTGGGCCAGAGTGATCCTCAGAGCCCTGCAGGCATGTGGCAGCCACTGAGAGTCTTGAAACTGGAGCTGGGTTTTGAGCATGGTCCTGCGGGTAGAGCTGACCTGGGTTGGATGCCCAGTGACCCATACGTTCCCCGAAGTCACCCAGCAGTGATCCCATAGCGCAGAGCCAGGAGTCAACCTTGAGCACCGCATGCCAAAAACAAAAAAACTGAAGCGAATGGGGCTCTCCAAACCTGCAGTTTAGGAGACAGCCAGTGGTCTTTGCCAGTGCAGAGCAGCCCCTTCTGCTCAAAGTGGAAAGTGTGGTGGAAGCGAATTCCAATCGAGCTGCCGCTTGGCCGCTGGCCGGCCTATGGGACCTCGCCGAGGACAAAAATTCCTCACTTTTCCATCCTTCTCCCTAATGGAGATCTGACCAGGAAGAAGCGATCAAACGAGACTTACACCCAAGGATAGTAGAGATGTGTACCAGGAGGATTACTCCACAACTTGGAAACTGGCCTCACATGCTGGGGGAAAGGCAGGTCAGATAGAGAAGGACCATCAAGTAAAGGGTGCTTGGTGGGCCTGCTCGGGATGGGAGATGGGTACTGAAAGTAGACTATAGGCTGAACCTGATGGCCTGTCAATACCTATATTGCAAACCCCAACACCCAAAAGGAGAGAGAGACCAAAAGGGAATGACCTGCCACAGAGGCGGGGTCGGGTGGGGGGATGGGGTGGAGGTGGTGGGAGGGATACTGGGATCATTGGTGGTGGAGAATGGGCACCAGTGGAGGAATGGGTACTGGATCATCATATGACTGAAATGTAAGCACGAAAGTTTGTAAGTCTGTAACTGTACCTCACAGTGACTCATTTAAAAATTAAAAAGAAGAGGAGGAGGAGGAGAAGGAGGAGGAGAAGGAGAAGGAGAAGGAGGAGGAGGAGAAGGAGAAGGAGAAGGAGAAGGAGAAGGAGAAGAAGAAGAAGAAGAAGAAGAAGAAGAAGAAGAAGAAGAAGAAGAACAAGAACAAGAACAAGAAGAACAAGAACAAGAAGAAGAACAAGAAGAACAAGAAGAAGAAATAATCAAAGGATCAAAGGAGTGGAAGATGTAGAGCAGCCAGAGTCCAAATGAGGAAAATGACATGGTCCCCTTCTGGGTGCACATGGGGGGGTGGTGGGAGTGGTGGACAGTCCAGGCCGGTGCTGCAACCTGGAGAGCAGGGCAGGCACCCGCAATCTATGTTCTTTCTGCAGCACAGCCTTCTCCGGTGATGAGAAGTCTGGTGGGACTGAGCTGCTGCCTGGGGAGATCCTGCTGCGGGTGCCAGGCGGCCCCTGCTCAGTGGTGGTTCTGCTGTGGAGCCCGGGGGGGTCGAGCGGGATGGTGCAGGCTAACTGCTTGGTGACCCTCGTCCTGCCCGTGGTGTGGGCCCGGCCGCAGTCTCGAGATCTGCCCGTCGCGAGGGCGCGGAGACGAAGACGGCGCTGTGGGAGGTGGCCGGTGGCCCCATCCTCTTGGACACGGGGACGGGGGGGGGGGCGGGGTGGCGCCCTGGGCTGGGGAGGTGCTGCTGGGGTCCCTGGAGAGGCAGGGAGTGGGCCCAGGCGACATGGGGCTGGTGGTGGGCATGCACGGGCACAGGGACCCCGTCGGGAACCTGGGGCTATTCCCTGGGGCACTCCTGCTGGTGTCCTCCCCAGGGGCCTCTACCTCCCGCACACGCTGAGCAAGGAGCGGCCCCTATGGCTCGGACCCAGGCTCAAGGTGTGGGCCACGCTGGGCCATGGCGGCCAGCGGGACGTGAGCGTGGTGGTGGAGGGCACTGGCCCTGGGCACCCGTGGTGGTGGCTGGCGACGTGTTCGAGCGCCACGGGGACGAGGAGTCGTGGTGGGCGCTGAGCAAAAACCCGGTGGCGCAGGAGCGGAGCCGCAGAAGGGTCCTGGCCACCGCCGACTTGGTGGTTCCCGGCCACGGGGCCCCCTTCCGGGTGATCAGGGGAGCCCCGCGGTCCTGCTGCACGAGTGTCCCGTGAATCTGGCACCGCTACTGGGCACTACGGATCCCGGGGACCCTGCTTCTGCTTCAGGAACTAAGGACCCGGAGGTGCATGGGCCGAGCAGCCAGCGGGTGATGGCCACGGGCTTCAAAGTCTCCTTTGAGGACCGACCCCTCTTTTCTCTCTCATCACCAAGCTGAGTCCAAGGACTGGCCTGGGCGGTGTTGCCTCCTCTGGGACCTCATTTGTAAAACGGGGATGTGGTTAAAAATAAAAACGGGAAACCACCAACCATCTTGCCCCCAAGCCTACTGCTGGCCATGAACAGGGAATCTTGCAAATGCAGTGGGCTAGAACGGCCCCTGGATACTCTAGCCTGCTAGTTCTCTTAGGGTGCAGGCTGCAGAAAGAAGGTGCCCGCTGTAGGACACCCAAGCTCGAGCCAAGGTACAGCTAAGAGGGCATTTGCCTTGCATGCAGCCAACCAGGTGAAATCCCTGGTATTCCACATGGTCTCCTAGCTCTGCCAGGCGGGATCCCTTAGCAATGCCAGGTATGCCCCTTACACACACAACACACACACACACACACACACACACACAAAAACACACAGCACACCATATCACCCTTGTCCCTCTACCCGGTCATCATTCATTCTCTCAGTCCTGAAGAGCCTTTCAACACCTGAAACGTTCCAGCCACTGCTTGCTCAGAAGGATAGGAGACAGTGAGCGACAGACAAACGGCCGTCTCTCCTCGAGGTGACTTCAGAGTTATCAGAGAGGAAATACCTGTGCTGACTGAGGAAAGAGAATGATCCAACAGGAAGGGGAAAGAAGGGGGCCGTGGGGGGGGGGGGGAGGTATCTTCCTTTAGAGCACTCTGGGAGAACATCCCAGGAGCGGAAGCTTGATGAGAACTGAGTGGAAGGAGACCTACACAACTGGGGAGAGGCGATTCCAGCCCCAGGAGCAGCCGCTATGAAGCTCGAGACAGGCGGGCCTGACCTGCTGGGAGAGCAGGAAGGTCCTGCCTCTACGCCAGGCCCTGGAAGGGCACAGGAAGGTTCTGGGTTACTTCTGAGACACAGGCCTTTGGCCTGTGAACAGGCTGATGACACAGATTCACAGAACCCACGTTTGGGTACCCGCCACTCAGACCAGTTACTCAGGGCTGAGTTGAGAATGGTTTCATCAGGAAGAGCCAACTTTGATGTGTTCTCGTGTGACCCCATCCCCACCTCCTCCCTCCCTAATCTTAACCATCAAGTTGGGACTGGGGCTTATCGGGCTGGCTGAGAATGTAAGTTAGGAGTTTAAGGTTGTGGGCAGGGCAGAGGGTCTGACTTGAGGTTGTCCGCACTGGACTCTGTGATGGTTCTCTTCTGGTCAGTGAGCTCCTCCTGTTGCTCCTCTTCCTCTTCCTCCTCCTCCTCTTCCTCTTTTGCTCCTCCCCCTCCTCCTCCAGGGGCTCTGACACCCTGAAGCAGCCTTCCAGGGCCTGACTGGTCTCTCGTTCAAGGGAAAGAGGAATCCTCGGGCGCGATAAACCCCAGAGGCATTTTCAGGCAGTCCTTGGTCCCCACCAGCCCTCCCAAATGACCAAGTTCAGCACCCCAGAGAGAGTGTGAGAACATTTCTTAGGATGAAGAGGAAGGCAGGGAGTGCAGGAGAGGCAGCGCCAGGACGCATGTATGAGGAAGCGGGTGCCTAATGCTCGCGCATTTTGGGGGTCCAAACCCATCCCTGTGTCTCCCCTTCTTTGTCTCTGGGTCACACCAGGAGGAATAGGATGGACCAGAGACCAAGGGGAGCCTGGAGTGTTTCGTATAGCCTCTGCCCAGGTTCCGGGAGACAGCCTTGGTACGTGTAGGCTGGAAGGAAAACTGTGCAGGGTGGCCAGGGTGCTGGGCACGGGTCTCTGCCTTTCTCTTTTGAGCTGCTCATTCCCACCGTGTCCTCTTGCTATGTTCTCTGGAGACGCGCACTTGGCTTTCCGTGGGGTGCTGGGCACCAGGCAGTGGTCAGGGCAGCTGTGTCCAGCAGAGTCCCTGGGTCCATCTCAGGATCCTGCATAGGGCAAAGGGTACGGAGGTCTGAACTGATGGCTCATTGGCTGTGTGGCTTGGCAGGAGTTCTGGAGGAACCCCAGTTCTTCCATCCCGGCCTCAGGGAGCACAGTCCAGACCACAGGGGACCACGGGGGGGTGGGGTGGTGCTAATGAGGGTGGCCTGGGGGCAGCCTGGGAAGGACACTTATTCCCTGTCCTGGTACGAGTCTGAGAGGAAGGTGCCCGGGCTGCGACTCCAGCAGCTCAGGCGGGGCTGCAGGGCCCCAGTGGACTGTGCGGCATTTCCTGCGAGGCCCCAGGGGTGCAGAAAAGACACTGGAGACCAGGCTGGGTCCTCCCATGCTGGGGATGGCGTGTTTGGGAAGGCCCTCAGTTCAGGACACCTGTTGGGGGGCTCTGGGACAGACAGGGAGGGGCTGCTGCTGGAGCTGGAGAGAGCAGGGGAGGGTGGGGGAGGTGTCAGCCTGGGGACCAGAGGAGAATGGGTCAGGCAGGGTGACTGTCCCTTCCTCTTGCCACAGGCAATGTGTCCTGGTGGCCGCTGTCCCCCGCCCAAACCCATGTCTCTACTCTGACTCACCAGAGACTCCCCAAGACTAGCTGCAAAGTAGCACTATGAGCCCACAGGGAGGGCCCGAGGCTTCCCACACCACCCGCTCTGCTCTTGTCCCCAGCAGCCCATCAGGAGCCCCTCTCTACACCCTGCACCCCTGTACCTGCCTCCTCCCCCCCGTGGGGACAGGGTTGAGAGCGGCCCCCCACCTTTGTCTCTGTGCTGTTGCTCTCCTGCCCTGACCAGGACCTGCGGAGCTGCCTGCTGGCTGATCTCTCTGCCTGGACACCCACAACAGGCTCAGCCCCTGCCTTGTGCCCATGCTTTCCAAGAGGAACCTCTCAGGTCCCTTTCCAGGAGGCCGATGTGGTTCCCACTCCCCTCCCCCCACTGCCTCCTGGGGCCCCCTCCCCCACAGCCTTGGGACCCATCTCAGTGGACACCCACCCATGCAGGAAGCCTGCACCTCTGTGGGGGCAACAGAACCCAGCAGCACTTCAGCAGCCTCTGCAGCCCCCACACTGCCCAACTGGGGAACTGAAGGGGCTTCCCCCAAACCACACCGCGGGGCACGCGGCCTCCTCAGCACCCATCTCTAGGCTGTATATGTGTGTGTGTGTGTTTGCATGTGTATCTGCGTGTGTGTCTGTGTATCTCTGTGAGTCTCTGTGCATATGTGTGTCTGTGTATCTCTGTGAGTCTCTGTGCATATGTGTGTCTGTGTATCTCTGTGTTTCTATGTATGTGTGTATATATATCTCTCATCTCTCTGTGTGTATATATATGTTTGTGTGTCTGTGCATTTGTGTGTATATCTGTATCTCTGTGTGCATCTCTGTGTGTCTGTGTATCTTGGTGTGTCTGTGTGTGCGCGCATGTGTGTGTATCTCTGTGCGCATGTATGTGTGTGTGTGTGTGTGTGTGTGTGGTCATGTGTGTGTGTGTGTGTGTGTGTGTGCGCGTGTGTGAGTGAGTGTCCTCATGGTGCTCAGAAATCAGTGGACCCCATGGTTCTAGGATCACACCTGGCTGATGGTTTCACAGGGACCCACCTGCCAGCCCCTCCTCTGACTCTCTTCCTGGCACAGGAGCTGGTGTCACCCAGTAGGAGGCTGGGGAGGGGGAGGGGCCCTGCACCACCTACCTTGGCTTCTCTTCCACACGAGGTAGGAGATCAGCCCCAAAATTGTCATTTTGAGAAGGGAGATGGTCACCGTGACTATGACCACAGCATCCAGCCTCCGGGGCCCTGAGTTCTCTGTGCTGTTGGTCACATCCAGGCCAGTTTCAGGTTGGGCTGAGGAGACACAGGACATCAGCGGATTCTCCTCAGGAGGCCCAGAGGACTCTGATGCCCATATTCCAATACAACTTTCAAGATACTACATGACATGAAACCATACTGTAGTTCAGTGGAATTTTCATAAAACATTTTCTCTTTTCTTTTTTTTTTCTCTTTTTTTTTTTGGTTTTGTTTGGTTTTTTGAGCCATACCTGTTGACGCACAGGGTTTATTCCTGGTTTTGCACAAGGAATTGCTCCTGGCAGTGTTCAGGGTACTGTGTGGGATGCTGGTGATCGAACCTGGGTTGGCCACATCTAAGACAAGTGTCCTCCCCACTGTGCTATCACTCCCATCCCATCCATAACATCACACACACACACTGTCCTCCCATTGTTCATCGATTTTCTCGAGCGGGCCCAGTAACATCTCCATTATGAGAATTCTTGTTACTGTGTTTGGCATATTGAATACTCTCAGTAGTTTGCCAGGCTCTCTGAGAGGGGCAGAAGAATCAAACCTGGCTCGGCCAGGCTGACTGCGCTCAAGGCAAACGCCCTACCGCTGTGCTATCACTCCAGCCCATCCATAACATAACTATATATATATATTTTTTTTTTGGAAGGGTGTCACACCAGTAATGCTCAGTGGTGACTCTGGCTCTGCACACAGACTCATTCATGGTAGTGCTCCAGGGACCATCTGGGATACCAGGGATTGAAACCCGGTCAGTCACATGCAAGGCAAATGCCCACCCCACTACACCATTGCTCTGGCCCCCATAAAACCATTTTCAAAAATAAAGTCAGCATTATCATAGAGCAGATAAGGGCTGGAAAGACCCACATCCACAAGAACAAAAGCAACCGGTGCTGGCGCGGATGTGGCGAGAAAGGGACCCTCCTTCACTGCTGGTGGGAATGCCGGCTGGTCCAACCCTTTTGGAAAACAGTATGGACGACTCTCAAAAAATTAGAATTTGATCTGCCATTTGACCCAGCTATAGCACTCCTGGGAATATATCCCAGAGAGGCAAAAAGGTATAGTCAAAGTGACATCTGCAATTGTTTGTTCATTGCAGCACTCTTTACAATAGCCAGAATCTGGAAAAAACCTGAGTGCCCAAGAACAGATGACTGGTTAAAGAAACTTTGGTACATTTACACAATGGAGTACTATGTAGCTGTTAGAAAAGATGAAGTTATGAAATTTACATACAAGTGGTACTACATGGAAAGTATCATGTTAAGCGAAATGAGTCAGAAAGAGCGGGATAGACACAGAAAGATCGCATTCATCTGGGGAACATAAAGCAACAAAAAGTGAGAGTGACACACAGGAATGGCTGAGATTAGTACCAGGAATTTTGCTCCATGAATGGAAGGCCAGCCACAGGCTCTAGGTGAAAAGGAAGCTCAGATAGAGAAGAGAGTACCAAATGAAGGGTGTTGTGAGGGCCCTCCCAGGGTGGGAGAAGCATGCTAAAAGTAGTCGATAGACCAAACATGATTGCCACTCAAAGCCTCTCTTGCAAAACACAGTACCCAAAAGAAGAGAGAGAGAACAAGGGGGAATACCCTGCCACAGAGGCAGGATGGGACGGGGGGCGGGGGGATGAGGGGGGGGGATGCTGGGACCCATGGGGATGGATGACGGGCACTGGTGGAGGTATGGGGACTTGATCATTGTATAACTGAAACCCAAGCACAAAATTTGTAAGCCTATAACTGTACCTCATGGTTTTTCACTAATAAAAAAAAAAAAAAAGGGCTGGAAAGAGAGATCAGCACGTTAGGCACTTCTTGTGCGCAGCTGACCCGGTCCTGTCCCCAGCGTCAAGAATCGTGCCCTGAGCACCGCCTGGCACAGCCCCAGAGTTTTCTTCCTTGACCATGGAAGAGAGACAATAGAGGACTCCTTAGTTGAATCTGGTATGTGGGAAAACCCAGTTTGGCCCTTGGCGCCATGTGACCTCCAGAGTACCAAAGGAGGTTCAGCTCTGCAGAACCCCAAGTCTGGCCTAGGTGAACCCCGGCACCCCAGGACTCAAACAGCCTTAATTCCTGGGCCCTTGATTGAAAGGCTGGCCTAGCTGACCAACAGTGCCAGGAGTGGCCCTTGAGGCCCTTGAGAATGACTTGGGAAACCCCTCAATAAAAGAAAATCTTTTGAACTCTAACTGCTTTATAGAATTTGGGACTTAGGAGGTTTGGTGCCACCCAGAAAGTCAGCCTAGATTCCCGGGCCAAGTGCATAGGCAACTGAGGTGACTTCAGGCATCTGAAACCCCAGAATTGCTAATGTGCCTTTGGCAGGACCCAACTATTTGGAACCAAGTTTCTGGAAAATTAAATGGCCAAAAGTTAGGTAGGTGGGAGTCACGCCCACAAACCAGCTCTGGCCCAGCTTTTTTTTTTTCTTTTTTGGGTCACACCCAGCGATGCACAGGGATTACTCCTGGCTCATGCACTCAGGAACTACTCCTGACAGTGCTCAGGGGACCATAGGGGATGCTGGGAATCAAACCTGGGTCGGCCTCATGCAAGGCAAATGCCCTAACTGCTGTACTATCACTCCAGCCCTCTCTGGCTCAGCTACACAAGTTCAATAATCTATTTAGCATCTGCTTGAGGGTCAGGCTGAGGGGGTTGGTAGGATGGGTCAAAGTAAGGGTGAGGGGGAAGGAGCAATGGTGTGGAATTGGTGTTGAAATAATGAATGCAATAATATTGTGAATAGATTGATGAAAGATTAAAAAAGTAGAAAAACAAGAATTTGGGGCTTAGAAATAAGAAAGTAGACAACTGTCTCTGTACAATTATGCAATGGGTTGGTCTGCAAAGCAAACCCTCTGCAGGATAAGATTGATATGGAAAAACAAACTTAGGAGTGACACTGGCTGGCAAGATTTCATTGCTGTGATGACTTTGCATGGTGAAAGTCAACTCAAAATTACTCTATTTTCCTATATTTATTTATAAAAGAAATGGGTATGAATATCACATGAATTTCATGAATTAAAAATTGCATTTGGGTGAGCATAGCTGGAGGCATTCAGGGCTTCCTTCTGCTCTGTACTCAGGGATCCCTTTTGGTGAGGTAAGAGACCATCTGAGGTAATAGGGATTGAACCCGACTTAGCCACATGCAAGGCAAGCATCCTACCCACTGTCCCACCCACTGTCTCCAGCCTGCAAAATTTAATATTGATGACCAAATTCTTCAGAAATGTAACTGAAATGGAGAATGCGAAAAGGAGGAGGCTTTAGGACAAAGGGGCTGGCCCGAGCAGCTGACTCACCAGGGGTGACGCTTAGTTTGGTTCCCTGGATGGACTCAAGCACCTGTGGCCCACATCTCTTTGTGTTCAGAGTCACTTGGCAGAAGTACGTGGTCGCGTCCCCCCTCCGCAGGTCCCAGATGAGGAGGGCACCCTGGGTCTGGCCTTGTGTCCAGTCCAGGCGGAGACGGTCCTTGAACTCCTTATGGGTCCAATTCAGAGTCTGGTTGTAGATGAAATCTCCATGTAAGTGCTTCCACCTCCAGCCTATCTTCACCTCAGGATTCTCGGCTAACTCCCAGCCGTGGTGGAAGGAGCAGGGGATGCGGACGGAGCTGCCCTCGAGGGCTTCCAGGTGCTCTGGCTGGTTGACCCCATGGCCAGTGTTGCAGTCTCCAGGGGCAGCTGGTTGGGGAGGAGAGACACAGAAGTAAGAGTCCCACGTCTCTGGCTCCATGTCCCTGGGCAGGGCAGGACCGTCCCTCTGAGCAATGTCCTCTGTCTAAGCTTAATGGACAGGGATGACCCAGCACCAGGCCAGCCCTTTGCTCCTGGCCATAGAGACCCTGCTCTGCTCCCCAGAGGCATGTCCCCCAGGTGCCAGCCCCACCCTGAGGAGTTCCCCTGTCCAGTCACTCACCGTCCAGCAGAGAGGCTAAAGGGGCAGCAGCATCAGTGGGTCCGGGCCCATGCCGTGCTCTGCTCAGGGCGGGCAGCAGCAGGGCTGCTCTGGGGGGCTGCAGGGGGCTCCTGAGCACAGCGGAGGGAGGAGCAGGGAGGGAAAGCACAGGGAGCCCTACTGTGACCAGCACTTCCTATGACCGAGGCTGCTCTCTTCCTATATTGCACAAGGGCCTCCCATGGCCAGTGAGGGGGATCCCAGCTGCCTTAAGTGCGGGGCAGGTCCTGACCGGGTTTGGGCTCCCTCAGAGCAAGGGGCTGAGAGATGGGGGCTGGCACCTGGCCACCCTCTGCACCTTCTCTGGGGGCTGTGCCCACCGTCACAGGCTGAGGTGGTCCACGGCTGATGAACTAGGCCAAGGGGTGGGTGGCCAAAAAATTCACAGAGGAAGTACTCTTGGCTTCTGGGTGGCAGCAAACAAAGTCACTTCCCTTCTCCCTGTCCCCAACCCCAGCGACACCTCTCAGGTTCCCCCTTGCACTGCCAAGTTCTTTTCCTCCCTCGCAGGCCTGAGAAAGGAAGTTCAGTGTCTTCACAGAGATCGTTGTCTGTCAGCCCTTTTCTCTGCCCCGTCCTGTCGTGGTTGGAGTGTGTCTTATCTCCCCTGGGAAAGCCATGGCCAGAGCCCAGAACTTTCTGGGCTTTGAAAGTTGCTTGAGAGGATTGGGGAGAGCTGGGCAAGGGCCGGTGAGGAACCAGGAGTGTCCAGGAGTGCCCTGAGGGTGACACCGGCTTCCCTCCTGCCCGCTGACCCGGGGTTCAAGGCTTACACGTCTTCTTCCTAGCCAGGCCGCCTGGGGAGGCCCAGACTCACTAGGGTCACCACTGCCCACTCCACAGGGCAGTGCAGGATGTCCCCAAAGCAAGCCCTTGGCTGACAGCCCTGAGTAAATGCTGTCAGATGCCTGAGGCCGCGCAGCCTCCTGATGGGTCTCTTGGAATCAGGGGACTTGTTTCATGCCATGGTCTGCCCCGGCCCAGCTACATCCCCCAGAATAACCGTGAGGGGACATTTCTGTTCAGAAAGAGAGAGTGACTCACAGGGTGCCATCCTCCTTCTCTAAAAATGAGAGACCTGACAAATGTATGGTTGGGGCCCTGCACACAGAGGGCTTCAGGGAGGAGGTCGAGGGCTGGTGTTTGGTCAAGGTTGAGGGGGGAGGGACAGCTTGTATAAGATCAGTGGCCCAGAGAAGGGCCAGAGCAGTGTTAAATAAACAGAATTTATTTCCGGAGGCCCTCCCGTTGATCATCGATTTGCTCGAGCGGGCCCAGTAACGTCTCCATTGGAGACTTTGTTGTTACTGTGTCTGGCATATCGAATACTCTCGGTAGCTTGCCGGGCTCTTTCTTTCCTGAGGAAACCAAATTTCTTTCCCGAGGGCACCGCTGCTGTCCTCCCTGAGCAATATTTCCTTTCTCTCCCCCATATCTGGTTCATATTGGTAATGCTGACGCGGTCCTGATTTTAGAAGCTCGAACAAACCCAGGCGTCCCATGTGTATCACATCCCGACTGGCCTATCTCCCCCCACCACCCCTCTGGTCCAATTCATTCTCATCTACGGGAAGAATTTGCTCTAGGTGAACGAAAAAGTCAGTTTCTCTAGAAATAGCCTCCTAATCTGAGGAGAGCCTGCCTGGAAGAAAGTCAGAAAACTATGTTTCCTCAATGACCCCAAAGAGGGAAGCAACAAAAAGAACAGGGACTGAAAGACAAGAGAACAGATCAGACAGACGGACAGACAGACACCACACCAGCAGAAATCTGTGCTGTCAGGAGTGAGTGTGTGCTTAGTTAAAATATTCTGTGGGTGACATGATTTTCTGAAACAAGCCAAAAGCCTTGGAAATGTTTTGCAGGGTCACCTGCTTTCCTCCTGGGTCCCCCTACTACCATTAGGGCTTAGCTCCTCTAATTCCGTGTGAGTACTTCCTGTTACAGAGTACAGTTCTCGTTCACTCGGCTCACAGAAGTTTCCCCACCCAGAGAGCTGGAGAGAGAGCACAGGACTTGGGCACCTGCCTGGATGCAATTTAGCTGTGGCGCGGTGCAGACACCAGCTCAGCGTCTGTCCCTGAGCCCAGAGCTGGGCTGGGCTTCTGAGCACTGCCTGGCACAGCCACACAGTTTTCTTCCTTGACCGTGGCAGAGACCACAAAAGGCTCCATGCTCGTGTCTGTCCTTGGAAAACCCAGTTTGACTCTTGGCAAAAAGTGACCTCCTGAGTACAGCAGGTTCAGCTCTGCTGAACCCCAAATGTGACCTGGCTCACTCCAGACACACAGGGCTCCACAGCCTTGTGTCCTGGGCCCTTGATTGAAAGGCTTGCCTGGCTGACTGACAGTGACCAGGAGTGGCCCCTGGGGCCCCTGAGAATGACTGAGCTATCCCCTCAATAACAAAAATCTTTTGAGCTCTACACTGTTTATAGAATTTGGGGATTGGGGGTATGGTGCCATCCAGCAGGCCAGCCTGTACCCGCAGAGTGAGTGTATCAGCAACTGAGGTGCCTTCGGGAGTCTTGAAACCCCAAAATTTCCGCTGTGCCTCTGGCCAGACCCCAACAACTTGGGACCAAATTTCTTAAGAAATGAAAAGCCCAAAAGTTAAGTGTATTGGATAGATGCCCACAAACCAGTCGCGGCTCAGTTAGACAAGCTCAATAATCTACTTAGCATGTGCCTAAGGGGCAGGCTGGGGGGTGGTGCGAAGAGTCAAAATAATGGTGGGGGGAAGGTGCAATGGTGGTGGGATTGGTGTCTATGCCACAACACACCCCTTGGAGGTGACCAACAGGTCCGAGGGCATGGTGGGTCCGTCAGGGTGAGAGCCGCGGCCACTGGGCTGCGGTCACCGCAGGAGGTGCCATTTAGGCACTGTTGGGGCACTCTGAGCCTGGTGGGGCACATAGTAATGGGGGTGTTGGCCATTGTCAGGGGTCTCCTGACTGAGTGCAGCGAAGAGGAGGGACAGCCCTGGGGGCTACCAGAGGTCCTCGCATAGCCACTTGACGAAGGAGACACTGGCCACATCTGAGAAAGTCAACTTCTGGGGCTCCGCCTTGGATTGGAGACAGAGAAAGGTCCCGGAGACCCCAGAAGCTCCTGAGGATGTGGGGGGCAGGATGTGGGATGTGAGGGGCAGGCCAAAAGGAGCCCAGTTGTGGGGAAGATAAAGCACCTTTTTGTGGAATATAAAGTAACATAATAGGAGACAGCGGGTAGGGTGTTTGTCTTGCAGGTGACATCATATGCTATTCATAATCACTTAATCACTTAATCACTTAACTTCCCGTTAGTCGTTGATTTGCTCGAGCGCGCGCCAGTAACGTCTCCATTTGTCCCTGTTGCGTGCTAGTGTAGCCCAATGGCATCTCTTCGCTCCGGGAACATGGAGGGCCTCAAACCGATCGTTCATGACCTTGACAAAGAAGTCTGACCATCTGGTAGGTGGGCGGCCACGCGGTCTTTTGACATCCCGTGGAATCCAGTCGGTAACAGCTCTAGTCCAGTAGTCGTCTTTAAATCTCATTACGTGACCAGCCCATCTGATTTTCGACACCTTGGCAAATGAGACAGCGTCCCTGATTCTTGATTGTCGATGGATGTCAGAACTCCGGATTCTTTCTCTCATTTGAGTGAAACGTGATATTCCAAGCATAGCTCTTTCTATTCTTCTTTGGGAGACCTGAATAGCGTTCTCATCCTGTTTGCGTAGGGCCCAGGTCTCTGAGGCATATGTTAATGCAGGAAGAACAGTGGAATCAAAGAGATGTGCCCGGAGCCGGAGGTTCTTCGTCCTCTTAGCTATTTCTTCGACGTTCTTGAAGGCGTTCCAAGCCACTCTCTTCCTCCTGCGCAGCTCGGGTGCCAGGTCATTTGTCATGTTGACCTCTCGACCTAGGTACACATAGCTGTTGCATTCAGAGATGGTCGTTCCGTTGAGAGCGAATGGGGCGTCAGGAACGAGGCTGTTTCTCATGAACATTGTCTTCGTAAGATTCAGCTGTAGTCCTACCTTTCCACACTCACGGTCAAAGTCGGCCAGCATTTGTGCCGCTTGGCTGATGTTTGGTGTTATTAAAACAATGTCATCAGCAAAGCGGAGGTGGTGTAGTTGCCAACCATCTATCTTCACTCCCATTCCTTCCCATTCCAGTCGTCGCATGATGTTCTCAAGGGTGGCACTGAAGAGTTTCGGTGAAATGGTATCACCCTGCCGCACCCCTCTCTTGACATCAACGATCACTTCTTTGTAGAATGGTGAGATCCTGGTAGTGATCCGCAATACAGCTCACGGAGGATCCTGATGTATTGGGCTTGAATGCCCTGATTGGCTAGGGCTTCAATGACCGCTTCCGTCTCAACAGAATCAAAGGCCTTCTTTAAATCAATGAACGTTAAACAGAGCGGCATCTTGAACTCCCGAGAAACCTCAATGAGCTTGGTTATCGTGTGGATATGATCGATGGTGCTGAATCCTTTGTGGAACCCGGCTTGCTCGCATGGTTGTCCTTCATCTAGTGTTCTGCCAATCCTATTTAGGATGACTCGAGTGAACAACTTGTAGATGACAGACAATAGGCAGATCGGGCGATAGTTGCCAATGTCATGGATGTCTCCCTTCTTGAAGAGTAGTACGGTCCTGCTGGTTTTCCATTGGGACGGAACCTTGCATTCAGACAGGTAGCGAGTGAAGAGCCGAGCCAGTGTATTGATGAGTACTGACGGCAGGTTTTTCAGGTGTTCAGCTCTGACCTTGTCTGGGCCAGGTGCTGTTTGTTTCTTTACCGAAGAAATGGCGTGTCGGATTTCGGAAGGGAGAACATTGGGAACGACATATCCATCCTGTGGAATTTGGTATGTCGGCAAGTGGACATGGCTGTCGAAGAGATTTGAGTAGAAGTCATGGATAATCTTCTTCATTACCATTCTGGAGAATGTGATGGATCCATCAGGACATCGGAGGGCAGTCATCTTGGTCGTGTAGTTGGCGAAGGACAGGCGGGCGTTACGAATACTTTTCCCGGCTTCTGCCGCATCTACCAGTACTTCTGCTCTTCTCTCTTTGAGGTCTTCCTTGATCGCATCTCTGCACTGCTTTGCGAGCTCGGACGTTAGCTTGCGGTTGCCTGAGGCATGCGCCAAACCACGCTGACGAATTAGCTCAAGAGTTTTCGAAGATAGGCGATTTTTTGTGGCTATCTCTCTCTTGGCGTTCCTCGCACATTCATGGAGGTGCTGAACCAGTCGATCGTATTCCTCGTCAATGTTGTCAACAATGGCATCTTCCCATGTTGTCGCAATAGTACCAAAGAGTTCCCAGTTGGTGGTCATTCTGGGAGTTCTCTTTTTGAACTTTGCAGCCCTTTCTCCCCGCTCTGTGAAGTAGAATTTTGCACGAAGGAGACAGTGGTCCGATCCCATTCAAAATTTTGGGACAACAGCGACATCGGTCAGGCAAAACCATCGATTGAATATGATGTGGTCTATTTCGTTGTGGAATCGTCCACCGGGAGATTCCCATGTCCATCGTTTAGATTCTGCCTTCTGGAACTGTGAGTTACCATGAATGGTCTTGGTCAACATGATGAACTCAGACAGTCTCTCACCCTGTTCGTTCCATTCTAGGCCATGGGTCCCGATGTGAAGTTCTTCAGCTGATCTTCTCGGTCCTATCTTGGCATTAAAATCACCCACAATGATCTTGTAGAAGGTGTGGTCTTCTTTATAGAACTTCTCTAGCTCCATGTAGAACTTCTCGATTTCTCTTTCATCATAATGAGATGTTGGTGCGTAGACAACGAAGATAGAAACTGCAGGCAGTGAGCCACATCTATTCAAATGTAAACGTCCGATTCGGGTTGTTAGGCATTCTAATGAATCAATGTTCTTGGCCAAGTTTGTGTTGACAAGGACACCGACGCCTCCAACACCTCTTTTATCGCATGTTCCGAGGAACAATTCTTCTCCAGTGTCGAAAACGGCATGGTGAGATTTGTACTTTCTTGGCTCGGTCAGACCAATGATGTCGTACTTGATCATTCGCGCTTGTACCATCAGGTCCTCGATGGATGCATCTGATGCTAGCGTACGTGCATTGAAAGTACAGACGATCATTTTTGTCTTCCTTCGTTGTGGCAGCCTAGGTCGACATTCATAATCAACAATAGAAAAAGATAATGTGGCAGAGCCCACAGGGGTCCTGGGAGCTTAGAGGAGTTAGAAAGGAAGGAAGAGGGGACCTGGGGACAGGATTCCAGGGTCCTTGCAGGATTCCAGGGCGGGGGGGGGGGGTGTGTGCAGCTGTTGTCCGAGCAGCCGACTCACCTGGGGTGACGCTGAGTTTGGTTCCCCAGATGGACTGAATCACCCGTTTCCCGCATCTCTTTGTGTTCAGCATCACTTGGCAGAAGTACGTGGTCGTGTCCCGCCTCCGCAGGTTCCAGATGAGGAGGGCACCCTGGGTCTGGCCCTGGGTCCAGTCCAGGCGGAGACGGTCCTTGAACTCCTTATGGTCCCAATTCAGAGTCTGGTTGTAGATGAAATCTCCATTTAAGTGCTTCCACCTCCAGCCTATCTTTACCTCAGGATTCTCAGCTAACTCCCAGTTGTGGTGGAAGGAGCAGGGGATGCGGATGGAGCCGCCCTCGAGGGCTTCCAGGTGCTCTTGCTGGTTGATCCCATGGCCAGTGTTGCAGTTTTCAGGGGCAGCGGTTTGGGGAGAAGAGACACAGAAGTGTGAGCCCCACGTCTCTGGACCCATGTCCCTGGGCAGGGCAGAACCGTCCATCTGAGCAGTGTCCTCTGTCCAGACTTAGGGGACAAGGGAAGAGGGGGTAACCCAGCACCAGGGCAGCCCTTTGCTTCTGCCCTACTCCCTCAGAGGCACATCCCCCAGGTGCCAGACACAGCCCGTGGGGTTGCCCTGTCCAGGCCACTCACTGTCCAGTAGGGAGGCCAGCAGGGCTAGCAGCAGCAGCGGGGCCCGACCCATGCCATGCTGTGCTCAGGGTGGGCAGCAGTGAGGCTGCTCTGGGAGGCTGTCGGGGGCTCCTAAACACAGTGGAGGAAGGAACAAGCGGGGACAGCGCAGGGAGCTAGAGCGTGACCAGCACTTGCTGTGACTGAGGCTACTCTGTTCCTGTATTGCACAGGGCCTCCCTGTGGCCAGTGCGGAGGCCCCACCTGCCTTATGTGTGGGGCGGGGTCCTGACCCAGGTGCTGGGCTCTCTCCCCACTCTTCTGCACCCCTGCTTAGCTGTCCCTGGACAGCCCGAGGGCTAGTGTGCATCTCTGGCACTTCCCTTATCTCGGCTTCTTCCTGATCACATCCTGCCTGAGACAGGGCGACCACGGGGCCAGAGGAGGCTGTCAGGAGAGACCCGGTGGCCCTGGGCCTCTCTCAGCCTCTGCCTCAGAGCGAGGGGCTGAGAGATGGGGGCTGGCACCTGGCCCCCTCAGCGCCCACTCTGGGGGCTGTGCCCATCGTGCCCAGGCTGAGGCGGTCCAAGGCTGAAGAACTAGACCAAGAGGTGGGCGGCCAGGATTTCATAGAGGAGGTGCTCTCGGCTTCTGTGGTGGCAGAAAACAAAGCGACTTCTCTTCTCCCTGTCCCCAACCCCAGCATCACCTCTCAGGTTCCCCCTTGCACCACCAAGTTCTTCTTTTTCTCCCTCACAGGCCTGGGAAAGGAGGTGCAGTATCTTCACAGAGACCGTTGTCTGTCAGCCCTTTTAGCTCGGCCCCATCCGGTCGTGGTTGGAGCGAGTCTTATCTCCCCTGGGAAAGTAGTGGCCAGAGCCCGGAACTTTCTGGGCTGTGAAAGTTGCTGGTCCACCAGGTGTCAGTGGATACAGTTTTGTGAACGCACCGAAGCTTCTATCAGCATCTTGAACTCTCTCTCCTTCCCCCCGGGGGCCGGCCCCAGTGAGGGCTCCAGAGCCGGGATTCAGAGACCTTGGGCCAGAGTGATCCTCAGAGCCCTGCTGGCATGTGACCACCGCCGAGATTCAAGAAACTGGAGCTGGACTCTTGGTGATAGTGCAACAGGAGGGTGTTTGCTTTGCACTCAGCCCACCTGGGTTCGATCCCTGGCATCCCATATGGTCCCTTGAGCACCACCAGGAGTGATCCCTAAGCACGGAGCCAGGAGTAGCCTGTGAGTTTTATCAGGTGTGACACAAAAACAACAAAAAACAACCCAAACCCATATTCAGGAACCTGGTTGGCTTGGGGACAGGCAGTGCTCCCTGGGGACCATGTGCTCTGAGGAGGCTTTGATGCCTGAGGCCCAGGGGGGAGTCCAGGGCTGCCCTGGCACAACTGGAGAGGGCCCGGCTCAGTGCTGGGTCTGTGTCCTTGAAGCCAGCAGATGGGGAAGTGTGTGTGGCTGTGGGGGCCTTGGGTTCCTGAGGGACCATCTGACTACGGGGGGAAATTCTGAGCAGGGTAGGAGGACCTCGGTCTGGCTGCCCAGCATGTAGGGCCCCATCCACTCAGCAGATCCTCAGTTTTGGGGGGCTGAGCCCCAACTTTTCTGTGCTGGGAAGCCTCCTGAAAGTTTCTGGTTCTCACGAAACCAAAACTCCAGGTTGCTTTGTTGGGGAGAGGGGGTCTCACTTCCTTGCCCTTTACACAATTTTCGGCGCCACTCTGATTTCCAGACCCCTCCCACCCCTTCCATCCTCCCTCCAACCCCGATCCCACGTTGCCCAGCACCATCCCAGGCCTTGGAGGTAGTCTGAAGGGTCACCTGGTTTCCTCCTGGGTCCCCCCACTACCGTTAGTGCTTATCTCCTTTAATTCCGTGTGACTGCTTCCTGTTATAGGGTACAGCTCTCCTTCACTCAGCTCACAGAAGTTTTCCCTTGTGAGCTCTGCTCAAAATTCCACCCCCAACCCCCACCCCGAGAGCTGGAGAGAGAGAGAGAGAGAGAGAGAGAGAGAGAGAGAGAGAGAGAGAGAGAGAGGGAGGACAGGCTCGGGCACTGGCCTGGATGCAATTTAGCCATGGCACCGGTGCAGACCCCAGCTCAGCGTCTGTCCCTGAGCACAGAGCTGGGCCGGGATTCTGAGCACCGCCTGGCACAGCTGCACAGTTTTCTTCCTTGACCATGGCAGAGAGACAACAAAGGGCTCCATGCTTGTGTCTGGCATGTGGAAAACCCAGTTTGATCTTTGGTACCACAAGGCCTCCTGAGTACAGCAGGTTCAACTCTGGAGAACCCCAAGTGCGGCCCTGGTGACCCCTGACACACGGGGTTCAAACAACCTTGTGTCCTGGTCCCTTGATTCAAAGACTGGCCTGGCTTACTGACAGTGGCCAGGAGTGGCCCCTGGGGACCCTGAGAAAGACTTGGGAGGCCCCCAAATAACAAAAAATATTTTTAACTCTATGCTGCTTTATAGAATTTGGGACTTAGGGGGTACGGTGCACACAGCAAGTCAGCTTGTACCCATGGGGCGAGTGCATCAGCAGCTGAGATGCCTTCAGGCTTCCTGATACCCCCAAATTGCCACTGAGCCTCTGGCCAGACCCTAACACTTTGGGACCAAGTTTCTGGAGAAATTAAACAGAAAAAAGTTAGGTATGTGGGAGTCACGCCCAGAGCTAGCAAGCTCAATAATCTGCTTAGCATCTGCCAAAGGGGCAGGTTGGGGGTTGGTGGGAAGGGTCAAAGTAATGGTGGTGGGATTGGTGTTGAAATACTGAATGTAAACAATTACTGTGAACAGCTTTATAAAAATTTTTAGAAGTAGAAAAACAAGAATTTGGGGCTTAGAAATCAGAAAGTAGATAAATTGTCCCTATACAATTATGCAGTGAGGTTGGTCTGCAGAGCAAACCCTCTGCAGGTTAAGAATCCATAAGTAAACACCAACTTAGGAGTGACACTGGCTGACAAGATTTCTTTGCTGTGAGGACTTTGCACGGTGAAAGTCAACTGAAAATTACTCTATTTTCCTATATTTATTTTAAAAATGAGTTTGAATATCACTTTAATTCCATGAATTAAGAAATTGTATTTGGGTGAGCATACCTGGCGGTATTCAGGGCTTCCTTCTGCTCTGTGCTCAGGAATCCCTCTTGGTGACGCCAGAGACCATATGCGGTAGTAGGGATTGAACCCGGGATGCAAGGCATGGCAAGGCACGACAAGCCACATGCAAGGCAAGCATCCTATCCACTGACCTACGCACTGTCTCCGGCCCACAAAATTTGGTTTATTGATGACCAAATTCTTCAGAAATGTAACTGAAATGGAGAGTGTGAAAAGGAGGAGGCTTTAGGACAAAGGGGCTGGTCCGAGCAGCTGACTCACCTGGGGTGACGCTGAGTTTGGTCCCCTGAATGGACTGAAACATCTTTGGCCCACATCTCTTTGTGTTCAGCCACACTCGGCAGAAGTACATGGTCGCGTCCTTGCTCCGCAGGTTCTGTATGAGGAGGGTACCCCTGGTCTGGCCCTGTGTCCAGTCCAGGTGGAGACGGTTCTTGAACTCCTCAAGGGTCCAACTCGGAGTCTGTTTGTAGATGAAATCTCCATGGTAGTTCTTCCACCTCCAGGCTATCTTCACCTCAGGATTCTTGGCTAACTCCCAGCTGTGGTGGAAGGAGCAGGGGATGCGGACGAAGCCGCCCTCGGGGGCTGACAGGTGCTTTTGCTGGTCGACCCCAAAGTTTTGATTGCCACAGTTTTCAGGGGCAGCTAATTGGGGAGGAGAGACACAGAAGTTTGAACCCCATGCCCCATGTCCCTGGGCAGTGCAGGACCGTCCATCTGAGCAGTGTCCTCTGTCCAAGCTTAATGGATAGGGATAACCCAGTACCAGGGGAGCTCTTTGCTCCTGGCCATGGGGGCCCTACCCTGGACCCCGTGAGGTGCGTCCCCCAGGTGCCAGCGCCACCCCATAGGGTTCCCCTGTCTGGTCACTCACCGTCCAGCATGGAGGCCAGCAGGGGCAGCAGCAGCAGCAGGGCCGGGCCCATGTCGTGCTCTGCTCAGGGCTTGCGGCAGCGATGCTTCTCTGTGGGCGGCTGAGGGCTTACGAGCACAGTGGAGGGAGGAGCAGGCGGAGGCAGCGCAGGGAACCCCAGCGTGACCAGCACTTCCTGTGACCAAGGCTGCTCTGTCTGTATTGCACAAGGGCCTCTCTTGGCCAGTGCAGGGTCCCCACTGTCTTAGGTGTGGGGTCGGGTCCTAACCCGTGTGCTCAACTTTCTCCCCTCTCCCCTGCACCCCTGCTTAGCTGCCCCGGACACCCTGAGGGAGCTCGCCGGTGTGCATTTCTGGCTCTGCCCTTGTCTCTGCTCCTCCCTGGCTATTCCTACCCGGGGACGGAGTGGCTGCAGGGCCTGTCGAAGCTCCCAGGAGGGACATCTTGACCTTGGGCCTCTCTCAGCCCAGCCTCAGAGAGAGGGATATGAGAGATGGGGGCTGGCACCTGGCCACCCTCAGCGCACACTCTGGGGGCTGTGCCCACCCATGCCCAGTCTGAGGTGAAGGACTAGGCCAAAGGGCGGGTAGCCATGACTTCACAGAAGAAGTGCTCTCGGCTTCTGCAGTGGCAGCTAACATAGTGACTTCCCTTCTCCCTGTCCCCAACCCCAGCGTGACCTCTCAAGTTCCCCCTTGCACTGCTAAATTCTTCTTTTCCTCTCTCGCAGGTCTGAGAAAGCAGGTGCAGTGTCTTCACAGAGCCCCTTGTCTGTTAGCCCTACACACTTCTTTTTTTTTTAATTAGTGAAACACCATGAGGTACAGTTGTATACTTACAAGTTGTTGTGCTTGGGTTTCAGTTATGCAATGATCGAGTACCCATCCCACAACCAGTGCCCATTCTCCACCCCCAATCCCAGTATCCCTCCCACCCCCCCATCCCCCATCCCACCCTGCCTCTGTGTCAGGGCACTCCCTTTTGTTCTATCTCTCCTTTTGGGTGCTGTGGTCTGCAGAAGAGACATTGGGTGGCAATCATGTTCGGTCCGTAGATTACTTTGAGTAGCCCTACACACTTCTTGCTTCATAAAATCATTGTCGCTGTCCTGTTGTTCATCGATTTGCTCCAGTGGGCCCAGTATCATCTCCGTTGTGACACTTGTTACTGTGTTTGACATATCAAATACTTAGGTGTGGGGTAGCTTGCCAGGCTTTGCTGTGCAGGCGAGATACTCTCAGTAGCTGTCTCATAAAATATATATATTACTATTATATATCATATAGGCTGGAGCAATAGCACAAACGACTGAGTTCTGCATCCCAGACAGAGTGTGAGAACATTTCTTAGGATGAAGAGGAAGGCAGGGAGTGCGGGAGAGGCAGCGCCAGGACACATGTATGAGGAAGGGGGTGCCTGATGCTCGCGCATCTTTGGGGTCTGAACCCATCCCTGTGTCTCCCCTTCTTTGTCTCTGGGTCAGACTGGCTGGAATAGGATGAACGAGAGACCAAGGGAAGCCAGAAGTGTTTCCTGTAGCCTATGCCCAGGCCTTGGTACTTGGGGGCTGGAAGGAGAAGTGGGCAGGGTGGCCTGGGTGCTGGGCCAGCTGGTTAGGGCCCTTTCTCTTTTGAGCTGCTCATTCCCACAGTGTCCTCTTGCTATGTTCTCTGGAGACGCGCACTTGGCCTTCCAGTGGGGTGCTGGGCACCAGGCAGTGGTCCAGGCAGCTGTATCCAGCAGATTCCCTGGCTCCATCTCAGGATCCTGCAGAGGGCCAGGTCGCTGAGGCCTGAGCTTACAGCTCACGGGTTGTGTGGCTTGGAAGAACTCCGGAGAACCCCCACTTCTTCCATCCTGGCCACGGGGAGTACAGCCCAGACCACAGGAGACGGCGGGGGCTGCTGATTTGGGTGGCCCTGGGCCAGACTGGGAAGGACACTTGTTCCCTGGCCTTGTACAAATCTTGGAGGAAGTTGCCAGGGCTGAGGCTCCATCAACTCAGGCAGGGCTGCAGGGCCCCAGTGGACTGTGCTGCATTTCCTGTGAGGCGCTGGAGGGGCAGAAAAGCCACTGGAACCCTGGCTGGGTCCTCCCATGCCGGTGACGGTGGGGTTGGGGAGTCCCTCAGTTCAGGGCTCCTGTTGGGAGGGTCTGGGACAGGCAGGGAGGGGCTGCTTCTGGAGCTAGAGAAAGCAATGAAGGGTGGGGGAGACGTCAGTCCGGGGAGCAAGAGAGAAAGGGTCAGGCAGGGCGGCTGTCCTCTCCTCTGTCCACAGACAATGTGTCTTGGTGGCCGCTGTCCCCCGCCAAAACCCATGTCTCTACTCTGACCTACCAGAGACCCCCCCAAGACTAGCTGCAAAGCAGCGCCATGAGCCCACGGGGAGGGCCCGAGGCTCCCCCCACCCCCAACCTGCTCTTGTCCTCGCAGCCCATCGGGAGCACCGCTCTGCAGCCTGAACCCCTGTATCTTTCTCCCCCTCTCTTGGGGGCAGGGGTGAGAGGGGCCCCCTACCTTTGTCTGGAGCTGTGGCTCTCCTGCCCTGACCAGACCTGAGGAGTGACCTGCCCGCTGCTCTCTCTGCCTGGACACCCACGGCTGGACCCTGCCTAGCCCCTGCCTTGTGGCCACACCTTCCCATGAGGAACCTCTCAGAGCCCTTCCTAGGAGGCCACTGTGGTTCCGATTCCCCTCCCCCTCGGCCTCCTTCTTCCCTAGAATATCAGGGCTCCCCTCCCCCATAGCCTCCTGGGGCTCCCCTTCCCCCACAGCCTTGGGGGCCCATCTCAGAGGACGCCCACCCGTGCAGGAAGCCTTCACCCGTATGGGAGTAACAGAACCCAGAAGCTTCTCAGCAGCCTCTGGAACCCCCACATTGCCAGGGCTGCGATGCTGCCCCCCTGGGGAACTGAAGGAGCTTCCCCCAAACCACATCACAAGGCATGTGGCCACTCTCGCATCCATCTCCAGACTCTGTGTGTGTGTCTGTCGTGTGTGTGTGTGTGTGTGTGTGTCTATCTCTGTGTATCTCTCTGTGTGTATTTGTCTGTGTATCTCTGTGTGTCTATGTGTATGTCTGTGTATTTCTGTGTGCATCTTTGTGTGTGTATGTGTGTGTGTGTGTCCCCTTGGTGCTCAGGGTTCAACGGACCTTGTGATTCTGGGATTATGCCTGGCTGACGGCCTCACAGGGAACCACCGGCCCAGCCCTGCCTCTGACTGTCTTCCTGGCACAGGAGCTGGAGTCACCTGGTAGAAGGTCGGGGCAGGGGCAGGGCCCGGCATCACCTACCTTGACTTCTCTTCCACACGAGGTAGGAGATCAGCCCCAAAATTGTCATTTTCAATAGTGTGACGGTCACCATGATTGCGACCATGGTGTCCAGTGTCAAGGGAGAGCTCTGTGTGCCGTTGGTCATATCCAGGCCAGTGTCAGGTTGGGCTGAGGAGACACAGGACATCAGTGAATTCTCCTCAGGAGGCCCAGAGGACTCTGATGCCAATATTCCAATACAACTTTCAAGACACTATATTACATGACACAATGCTGTAGTGCAGTGGAATTTCCATAAAATATTTTTTTCTTTTGTTTTTTTTTCTTTTTATTTGTTTTTGTTTTTTTTTGGGGGGGGGGGTTCCTGGCTTTGCACTAAGAAATTGCACCTGGCAGTGTTCTGGGTACTGTATAGGATGCTGGTGATCAAACCTGGGTTGACCAGGTGTAAGGTAAGCGTCCTTCCCACAACAATATTGCTCCTGCCTCATCCTTAAAATATCTATCTATAAGCTTTTTTAGGGGGTGTCACACCCAGCAATACTCAGGGGTTGCTCCAAATCTGCCCTCAGGAATCACTCATGTTAGTGCTTGGGGGACCAGCGGGATGCCGGGGATTGAAACCAGGTCTGTCATAGGCAAGGCAAGTGCCCACCCCACAGTACCATTGCTCCAGATCCAATGAAAGAATTTTAAAAAGTAAAGTCAGGGGCTGGAGCAATAGCACAGCGGGTAGGACATTTGCCTTGCATGCAGCCAACCCGAGTTTTATTCCCAGCATCTCACATGGTCCCCCGAGAACCACCAGGTGTAATTCCTGAGTGCAGAACCAGGAGAAACCCTATGCATGTCTGGTTGTGACCCAAAAAGCAAAAATCACAAACCAAAACAAAAACAGTAAAGTCAGCATCAAAGAGCAGCTAAGGGCTAGAAAGAGTGACCAGCAGATTAGGCACTTCTTATGCACAGCTGACCCGGTCCAGTCCCCAGCATCAAGAATCATGCCCTGACCATGAACGGACACAGCCCCACAGCTTTCTTCCTTGACCATGGCAGAGAGAACAGCAAAGGGCTCCATGCTCGAGTCTGGCATGTGGAAAACCCAGTTTGACCCTTGGCACCATGTGACCTCCTGAGTACCACAGGAGGTTCAGCTCTGTAGAACCCCAAGTGCGGCCTGGGTGACCCCCAACACCCCAGAGCTCAAACAGCCTTAAGTTCTGGGTCCTTGATTGAAAGCTGGCCTTGTTGACCAACAGTGGCCAGGAGTGGTCCTTGAGGCCCCTGAGAATGATGGGAGGCACCTCAATAAGAGAAAACCTTTTGAACTCTAAACTGCCGTATAAAATTTGGTGCTTCCTTTTGCTCTGTGCTAAGGGATCAGTCTTGGTAACATCAGAGGTCATATGAGGTAGTAGGGATTGAACCTGGGTCAGCCACTTGCAAGGCAAGCATCCTACCCACTGTCTCCAGCTCCCCAAATTTTGTTTATTGATGTCCAAATTCTTCAGAAATGTAACTGAAATGGAGAATGCGAAAAGAAGGAGGCTTTAGGACAAAGGGGCTGGACCGAACAGCTGACTCACCTGGAGTGATGCTGAGGTTGGTCCCCTGGAACAACTGAAACCTCCTTGGCCCGAAACTCTTTGTTTGCAACGTCACTTGGCAGAAGGACATGGTCGCGTCCCCCCTCCGCAGGTTCCAGATGAGGAGGGCGCATCGGGTCTGGCCCTGTGTCCAGTCCAGGCGGACACGGTCCTTGAACTCCTCATGGGTCCAATTCAGAGTCGTGTCGTAGATGAAATCTCCATGGAAGTGCTTCCGCCTCCAGTCTATATTCACCTCAAGAATCTCAGCTAACTCCCAGCTGTGGTGGAAGGAGCAGGGGATGCGGACAGCGCCACCCTTGGGGGCTGTCAGATGCTCTGGCTGGTCCATCTTAAAGTTTCCATTGCCACAGTCTTCTGAGGCAGCTGGTTGGGGAGGAGAGACACAGAAACATGAGTGCCATGTCTCCGGCCCCATGTCCCTGGGCATGGCAGGACTGTCCCTCTGAGCAGTGTCCTCTGTCCAGGCTTGGGAGACAGGGGAAGAGGGAGTGATCCAGCACCAGGGTAACCCTTTGCTTCTGTCCCGCACCCCCAGAGGTGCGTCCCAAGTGCCAGCTGCACCCCATGGGGTTCCCCTGTCCGGTCACTCACAGTCCAGCAAGGACGCCAGCAGGGGCAGCAGCAGCAACGGGGCTGGGCCCATGCCATACTCTGCTCAGGATGGGCAGCAGCGGGGCTGCTCTGGGTGTTGCCGAGAGGTCCTGAGCATGACCAGCACTTCCTGTGACCGAGGCAGCTCTTACTGTATTGCACAAGGGCCTCCCATGGCCAGTGAGGGGGCCCCTCCTGCCTTAGGTGTGGGACAGGTCCTGACCAGGTTTGGGATCCCTCAGAGCGAGGGGCTGAGAGATGGGGGCTCGCACCTAGCCACCCTCTGCACCTTCTCTGGGGGCTGTGCCCACCGTCACAGGCTGAGGTGGTCCACGGCTGATGAACTAGGCCAAGGGGTGGGTGGCCAAAAAATTCACAGAGGAAGTACTCTTGGCTTCTGGGTGGCAGCAAACAAAGTGACTTCCCTTCTCCCTGTCCCCAACCCCAGCGACACCTCTCAGGTTCCCCCTTGCACTGCCAAGTTCTTTTCCTCCCTCGCAGGCCTGAGAAAGGAAGTTCAGTGTCTTCACAGAGATCGTTGTCTGTCAGCTCTTTTAGCTCTGTCCCATCCAGTCGTGGTTGGAGCGTGTCTTATCTCCCCTAGGATAGCCTTGGCCAGAGCCCAGAACTTTCTGGGCTGTGAAAGTTGCTTGAGAGAGTTGGGGAGAGCTGGAGAGCTCACGGAGCATCCAGGCCTGCCTGAGGGTGACATTGGCTTCCCTCCCACCCCACTTGCTGGGGATGCAGTTGCAAAGTCTACTCCCAGCCCTACTGCCTGGGGAGGGCACTGACCCACCAGTCACCACTGCCCACTCCACAGGGCAATGCAGGATGTCCCCGAAGCAGGTCCCTAGCTGACAGCACCAAGTAAATGCTGTCAGGTGCCTCAAGCCTTGCTGCCTCCTGATGGGTCTCTCAGAACCATGGTGATGTAGGCAGGATAGGGAAGGCCCCCTCCAAGGCAATGGCAAAAGCAGACCTTGCAGAAAACAGGAAAAACCGGAAGTAAGGCCTGATAAGACCTCACCTATCTACAGCAACAGACCCAAGAAGCTCCCGCAGAAGCAAAAGACCAGGAAAGGAATTTCAAAGGCCACACACAAATATACACATCGCAGTAAAGGGGCACGTCTCATGCCACGTTCTGTCCCCGGCCTGGCTGCATCCCCAACAGTGACCTTGAGGGGACATTTCTGTTCAGAAAGAGAGAGTGACTCACGGGGGCGCCATCCTCCCTTCTCCAGAAACTAGAATCCTGACAAATGTGTGGCTATGGCCCTGCTCACAAAGGGCCTCAGGGAGGAGGCGGAGGCCTGGAGTTTGGGTGGTGGGGGGGTGGACAGACTGTATAAAGTGTGTGGCCGGGGAAAGGGCCAGAGCAGTGTCACATATAGAAAATGTATTTCCCGAGGAAACAATATTTTTCCCGAGGAAATAAAATTTATTTCCTGAGGGCACCACTGCTGCCCTCCCTTAGCAATATTTCCTTTCTCTCCCCCATATCTGGATCCTGTTGGTAATGCTGAGTTGGTCCTGATTTTGGAAGCTCAAACCCAGGCGTATCATGTATCGCATCCCCACTGGCCTATCTTCTGTCCCACCAAATTCATCCTCATTTAGAGGAAGAATTTGCTCTAGGTGAATGAAATAGTCAGTTGATATGGAAACAGTCTCCTAGTCTGAGGAGAACCTACCTGGAAGGAAGTCAGAAAATCACTAGGAAAACTGACCCCAAACAGGGAATCAACAGAAATAATGGGTGCCAAAGACAAGAGAACAGATCGGACAGATGGACAGAAAGATACCACACCAGCGGGAATCTATGCTGTCAGGAGTGACTGTGTGCTTAGTTAAAATCTTCCATGGATGAGATGATTTTCTGAAACAAGCAAAAAGCTATGTTTGGGTTTTGGGTTTTTGGATGACTCCCCTGGTGTCCGGGGCTCTGCTCCACCTCGTCTGGGTGGGTGTTATTCGTAGCAGTGCTCAGGGGACCAGGTGGTCCAGGACTTCAGCCAGGATGAGCTCTAATCCCTGGAACACTCTTTTTGGTGCCCCAAATCCTTTTTTTGTGTCTAGAGGTACTGCTATTTATTCAGCCATTGATTAAGCTGATTGAATTGGGTATGAACTCCACATTACTTTTTATTATTATTATTATTATTAAAATTGTTTCTTAAATTAAATATCTGTTAAACACTTAATATCCATCTTCCAAGATTACCACACCATATTTGATGGGGTTCGGAGAGCCCGGCAAGCTACCCAGAGTATTCGATATGCCAAACACAGTAACAACAAAGTCTCCAATGGAGAAGTTACTGGGCCCGCTCGAGCAAATTGATGATCAACGGGAGGGCCTTTTATTTAAATATGGTTTAAAACATGGGAACACCCGCAAGGGTGATTAGAGACCGCCCTAAAAGCCTCTATCCCTCTTGAAGAGCCTGGCAAGCTACTGAGAGTATCCTGAAGTATACTGCCTGCCTGGCAGAGCCTAGCAAGCTATCTGTGGCATATTCAATATGCCAAAAACAGTAAATACAATGGGTCTCATTGCCCTGACCCTGAAAGAGCCACCAATACAGCAGTGTAAAGAAGGATGAGGAAGCAGAGGCTGATAAAATCTCAAGGCTGAACTAGGCTGCCAAAATGAAGAAGGACTAAAATGAATGTCTGTACTTTCAATGCATGTACGCTGGCATCAGATGCATCCATCAAGGCCCTGATGGTGCAAGCGCAAAAGATCAAGTACGACATCATTGGTCTGACCGAGACGAGAAGACATCAACCACATCACGCCATTTTTGATACTGGAGAAGAACTGTTCCTCGGAACATGCCACAAAAGCGGTGTCGTTGGTGTCAGTGTCCTTGTCAACACAAACTTGGCCATGAGCATTGATTCATTCGAATGCCTAACAACCCAAATTGGTCGTTTACACTTGAATAGATGTGGCTCACTGCCAGCAGTTTCTATCTTCGTTGTCTATGCACCAACATCCAATTATGATAAAGAAGAAATTGAGAAATTCTACATGGAGCTGGAGAAATTCTATAAGGAAGACCACGCCTTTTACAAGATTATTGTTGGTGATTTTAATGACAAGATAGGACCGAGAAGATCAGCCAAAGAACTCCTCATTGGGACCCGAGACCTAGAATGGAAGGAACTGGGTGAGAGACTGTCTGAGTTCATGATGTCGACCAAGACCATCCATGGTAACTCACAGTTTCAGAAGGGCGAGTCTAAATACTGGACATGGGAGTCTCCCGGTGGACAGTTCCACAATGAAATTGACCACATCATATTCAACCAACGGTCTTGCCTGACCTATGTCGCTGTTGTCCCAAAATGCCAAACAGGATCGAACCACCGTCTCCTTTGTGCAAAATTCTACTTCATGAAGCAGGGAGAAAGGGCTGCAAAGTTTAAGAAGAGAACTTCCAGAACGACCACCAACTGGGAGCTCTTTGGCACTATTGTGACAATATGGGAAGATGCCATCATTAACAACGTTGACGAAGAATACGATCGACTGGTTCAGCACCTCCATGATTGTGCAAAGAACACCAAGAGAAAGATAGCCACAAAAAGATGACTGTCTTCGAAAACTCTCGAGCTCATTCGCCAACGTGGCTTGGTGAGAACCTCAAGCAACCACAAGCGAACATCCGAGCTCGCAAAGCAGTCAGATAAATGATAAAGGAAGACCTCAAAGAGAGAAGAGCAGCAGTGCTGGCCGATGCGGTAGAAGCTGGGAAAAGCATTCGCAATGCCTACCTGTCCTTCGCTAACTACAAGACCAAGATGACTGCCCTCTGACATCCTGATGGATCTATCACATCTTCCAGAAGGGCAATGGAGAAGATTATCCTTGACTTCTACTTGGATCTCTTCGATAGCCACATCCACCTGCCCACATACCAAATTTCACAGGATGGATATGTCATTCCCAACGTTCTCCATTCCAAAATCCAACACATCATTTCGTTGGTAAAGAGGCAAACAGCACCCGGCCCAAACAAGGTCAGACCCGAACACCTGAAGAACCTGAAGAACCTGCCATCAGAACTCATCAATACACTGGCTCGGCTCTTCACACGCTCCCTGTCTGAATGCAAGGTCCATCCCAATGGAAAACCAGCAGGACTCTTCTACAGTACAAGAAGGGAGACATTCACGACATTGGCAACTATTGCCCGATCTGCCTGTTGTCTGTCGTCTACAAGCTGTTCACTTAAGTCATCATGAATAGGATTGGCAGAACACTAGATGAAGGACAACCATGTGAGCAAGCCAGGTTCTGCAAAGGATTCAGCACAATCAACCATATAAACACAATAACCAAGCTCATTGAAGTTCGTCAGGAGTTCAAGATGCCGCTCTGTCTCATGTTCATTGATTTAAAGAAGGCCTTTGATTCTGTTGAGACTGAAGCAGTCATCGAAGCCCTAGCCAAACAGGGCGTTCAAACTCAATACATCAGGATCCTCCATGAGCTGTATTACGGATTCACTACCAGGATCTCACCATTCTACAGGAAGGTGATCATTGACGTCGAGAGGGTTTCGGCAGGGTGACACCATTTCACCGAAACTTTTCAGTGCCACCCTCGAGAATGTCATGCGATGACTGGAATGGGAAGGAATGGGAGTGAAGATAGACGTTTGGCAACTACACCACCTCCGCTTAGCTGATGACATCGTTCTAATAACTCCAAACATTAGCCAAGCAGCACAAATGCTGGCCAACTTTGACTGTGAGTGTGGAAAGGTCAGCCTACAGCTGAATCTCACAAAGACAATGTTTATGAGAAACGGACTGGTTCCTGACATTCCATTCACTCTCAATGGAATGACCATATCCGAATGAAACCGTTATGTGTACCTAGGTCGAGAACTCAACATGACGAATGACCTGGCACCTGAGTTGCACAGGAGAAAGAGAGCAGCTTGGAATGCCTTCAAGAGTGTCGAACAAATAGCTAAGAGGATAAAGAACCTCTAGCTCCTGCACATCTCTTCAATTCCACTGTTCTTCCTGCATTAACATATGCCTCAGAGACCTGGGCCCTATGAAAACAGGATGAAAACACTATTCAGGCCTCCCAAAGAAGAATCGAAAGAGCTATGCTTGGAGTATCACGCTTCACTCAAGTGAGAGAAAGAATCCGGAGTTCCGATCTCCATTGACGATCAAGAATCAGGGATGCTGTCTTGTTTGCCAAGTTGTCGAAAATCAGATGGGCTGGACATGTAATTTGATTTGGAGATGTCCTCTAGACAAGAGCTGTTACTGACTGGATTCCACGAGATGTCAAAAGATGGCATGGCCAGGTGCCAGGTCATTCGTCATGTTGAGTTCTCGACCTAGGTACACATAACCTACAAGATGGTCAGACTTCTTTGTCAAGACCCTGAACAATCAGTTTGAGGCTCTTCATGTTCATGGAGCGAGCAGACGCCATTGGGCTACACTAGCACGCAACAGGGACAAATGAAGACATTACTGGTGCCTGCTCGAGCAAATCGATGAGGAACAGGATGCCAAGCGATCAAGCGATTAAAACTGTTTTTAAATTGAATATCTGTTAGATAGACCATTACAAAGTTGTTCATAATTGGGTTTCAGTCATATAATGATCCATCGCCCATCCCTCAACCAGTGTATATTTCCCACTACCAATGTCCCCTTTTTCCCAACCACCATCCCCAAGCCCCACACCCCCACCCTAGCCTCCCTCTATGGGAGGCACTTTCCTTCTCACTGTCTCTCTCCTTTTCCTTTTGTGCATTATGATTTCCAATACAGGTGCTAAGGGGTCATGGTGTTTGTTCAGGGCACAAGGTATTTTTATCAGGACAGTAAGGGTGGAGTAGCTTTCCAATTGGTTGGCCACTATGGGGTGTGGATATAACTGGCAACACTTCCGGAAGTTCAGGGTGGTGGGGGAAGGTAGCCCATCCCAACTTTGAGAAAGCCTGGAGATTTCAGTCACAAACTCACATACTCGAATTATCCGCAGATTCTATCTTGGTGAGGTTCGTCCTGAGACGATGGAGTCAGGCCAGGGGTATGGCTGCAATTTTGGATTGTGGAAGCAAGTGGCTGCCAGGTGCTCTGCTTGGGCAGGCCCCTGGACAACATGTGCCCCTACAATTTACCCAGGTCTGTTTAGCCATGCACAGGTCTGGGGATAATTGTGGCTTTTGATTTCTTTTGAGATTTATGGGTCTCTGAAATAGGTTGTTTAGCTGAGTTGGAGGTGGTTTGTGGGTATGGTTCCCACAAACCTCACTTTTGGCCATTTAAGTTCTTAGTAAACTTGGCCTCTAGTATTGGGTCCAGCCAAAGGCAGAGTGGCAATTTTGGTGTACCAGGAAGCCTGAAGCACCATCAGCTGCTGATGCTCTCTCCCTACAGGTACAGGTTGACCTATTGGTGGCACCATAGCCCTTCCCCCCTCCCCCAATCTTCAATCTTTATCATGCACGTAAGAGATAACTATCTCTCATTCTAGATAAACTTTCAGTATCAATGTTCCAAACCACAATGCCCAGAAGAAGAGACGGGGTGAGAGGTGCGGGTGGAGAAGAAATGCACCTGCCATAGAGGCAGGCAGGGGGTCAGCATTAGAGGGTGATGGGAGGGAACCTGAGGACACTGGTGCTGGGAAATGTAGACTGTTGGAGGGATGGGTGTTGGAATACTGTATGACTGAAATCATAAACAACTTTATAAGGTTCTATATAAAAGTGATTCAGTTTAAAAATGTTTTTGAAAAAAGAGATAATTAGCCCTTATTCTTCTGTAGACACAGAGGAAAATCTTTAATTTTTTTTCTTTTGGGTCACACCCAGCACTGCTCAGGGGTTACTCCTGGCTCTGCACTCAGGGATCATTCCTGGTCGTACTTGGGGGACCCTATGAGGTGCTGGGGATGGAACCCAGGTCTGCTGAGCGCAAGGCAAACGCCCTCCTGTCTGGACTATAGACCCTCCCCAAAGAAGAAAATCTATAAAGTGATACCTCTGGGGGTCTGATGGGGAAACTCTGGTGAAAGTTGTTCTCAAGAACGAGCCCTAAGGAAAGACTCTAAGGACACGGAAAAACCCGGGACGCAGGCTGTTCTGATTCCTGGCTGAAGTTGCAGGAGGGTGGGAAGCTGATACTCTGCTACAGATGCCAAAACATCACCGCTCACATAGCAGTTGATTACCAGGACGTGTGCGACCCCTCTTGTCAGTGGACACAGTTTTGTGAACACACTGATGCATCTATCAGCATCTTGAGCTCTCTCTCCTTCCCCCACTTCGGGCCAGCCCAGCAAGGGCTCCAGGGAGGTCAGTGCCAGGGAATTCAGAGACTTTGGGCCAGAGTGATCCTCAGAGCCCTGCTGGCATGTGGCATCGAGACTCTTAAAACTGGAGCCTGGGGTCTGGACAATAGTCCAGCGTGGAGGGCATTTGCCTTGCACTTGGCCGACCTGGGTTCTATCCCTAGTATCCCAAAGAGTCTCCCAAGCACCACAAGGAGTGATCCCTGAGCACAGAGCCAGGAGTAGCCCCTGAATTATATCAGGTGTAACACAAAAACAAAAACAAAACAACCCAAACCCAAACCCAGGAACCTTGTTGGCTTGGGGACAGGCGGTACTCCCTGGGGACCTTGTGCTCTGAGGAGGCTTTAATGCCCGAGGACCAGGGGCAGTCCAGGGCTTCCCTGGCACAGCTGGAGAGGGCCCAGCTCAGTGCTGGGTCTGTGTCCCTACTGTTGGCCAACAAGAAAGTGTGTGTGGCTTCAGGGGCAGCGCGTGGCTGTGGGCTCCAGAGGGATCGTGTGAACGCGGGGGGATATTCTGAACAGGGTAGTAGGACCCCAGCCTGGCTGCCTGGCATGTAAGGCCCCACCCACTTAGCAGACTCCCAGTTCTGGGGGTTGAGCCCCGATTTTGCTGTGCTGGGAGTCTCCTCCTGAAACACCCCTCCCACCGGTTCTCACAAAAGCAAAACTCTAGGTTGTTTTGTGGGGCAGTGGGGGTCTCACTCCCTTGCCCTTTGCACAACTCTCAGCGTTGCTCTGATTTCCAGACCCCTGCCACCCCTTCCATCTCCCCCCCATCCTGCTCCCAGCGTCACCCAGCACCATCCTGGGCCTTGGAGATATTCTACAGGGTCACCTGCTTTCCTCCTGGGTCCCCCCACTACCATTAGGGCTTATCTCTTCTAATTCCCTGTGATTGCTTCCTGTTACAGAGTACAGTTCTTCACTCAGCTCACAGAAGTTTTCCCTTGTGAGTTCTGCTCAAATCCCCGCGCCCCCTGCCCCCCGACCCGGAGAGCAAGAGAGAGAGCACAGGGCTCCGGCACCAGCCTAAATGTAGTTTAGCCATGTCACGGTGCAGACCCCAGCTCAGTGTCTGTCCCTGAGCACAGAGCTAGGCCAGTTTCTGAGCACCGCCTGACACAGCCCCAGTTTTCTTCCTTGACCGTGGCAGAGATAGCTAAGGACTCCATGCTCGTGTCTGGTTGTTGAAAACCCAGTTTGATCCTTGGCACCATGTGACCTCCTGAGTACAGCAGGTTCAGCTCTGCAGAACCCCACGTGCGGCCTGGGTGACCCCAACACACAGGGCTAAAACATCCTTGCGTCCTGGGCCCTTGATTGGAATGCTGGCCGGGCTGACCGACAGTGACCAGGAGTGGCCCTTGGGGCCCCTGAGAATGACTTGGGAGGCCCCTCATTACCAGAAAATCTTTTGAACTCTATATTGCTTTGTAGAACTTGGGGGTTAAGGGGTGCCACCCAGGAGGTCAGCATGTACCCCTGCGGCAAGTGCATGAGCAGCTAAGGTGTCTTCAGGCTTCCTGATACCCCAAAATTGCCCCTGTGCAGACCCCAACAATTTGGAACCAAGTTTCTGGAAAAATTCAACGGTCAAAAGTTAGGTTTATGGGAGTCACAAACGAGCTCCAGCTCAGCTAGACAAGCTTAAGGTAAAGGTAAAGGCCCTCCCGTTGATCATCAATTTGCTCGCGCGGGCCCAGTAACGTCTCCATTGGAGACTTTGTTGTTACTGTGTTTGGCATATCGAATACGTCACAGGGAGCTTGCCAGGCTCTGCCGTGCTGGCAAGATACTCTCGGTAGCTTGCCGGACTCTCCGAGAGGGGTGGAGGAATCGAACTCGGGTTGGCCATGTTGGCTGCGTGCAAGGCAAACACCCTACCGCTGTGCTATCGCTCCAGCCCTAGACAAGCTTAATAATCTATTTAGCATCTGTCTCAGGGGCAGGCTGGGCGTGGGGGGAAAGGTCAAAGTAATAATGGGAGGAAGGTGCAGTGGTGGTGAGATTGGTGTTGAAGTCTGAATGTAAACAATTTTTTAAACAGCTTTATGAAAAATTTAAAATGTAGAAAAACAAGAATTTGGGCTTAAAAGTAAGAAAGTAGACAATTGCCCCTATCCAGTTATGCAATGGGTTAGTCTACAAAGCAAAGTCTCTGCAGGTTAAGAATCCATAAGTAAACACAAACTTAGGAGTGTCAATAGCTGACAAGATTCTTTTGCTGTGATGACTTTGCATGGTGAAAGTCAACTCAAAATTACTTTATTTTCCTATATTTATTTAAAGAACAAATGAGTACGAATATCACTTTAATTCCATGAATTAAAAATTGTATTTGGACAAGCATACCTGGCACTCTTCAGGGCTTCCCTCTGCTCTCTGCTCAGGGATCCTTCTTGGTGAGGTAAGAGACCATATAAGGTAGTAGGGATTGAACCTGGGTCAGCCACATGCAAGGCAAGCGTCCTACCCACTGTCCTACCCACTGTCTCCAGCCCCCCAAATTTTGTTTATTGATGACCAAATTCTTCAGAAGTGTAACTGAAATAGAGAATGCGAAAAGGAAGAGGCTTTAGGACAAAGAGGCTGGCCCGAGCAGCTGACTCACCTGGGATGCTGAGTTTGGTCCCCTGGATGGACTGAATCACCCATGGCCCGCATCTCTTTGTGTTCAGCATCACTCTGCAGAAGTACGTGGTCGCATCCGCCTCCGCAGGTCCCAGATGAGGAGGGCTCCCTGGTTCTGGCCCTGTGTCCAGTCCAGATGGAGATGGTCCTTGAACTCCTCATGGGTTCCAATTCAGAGTCTGGTTGTAGATGAAATCTCCATGGAAGTGCTTCCACTTCCAGCCTATCTTCACCTCAGGATTCTTGGTTAACTCCCAGCTGTGGTGGAAGGAGCAGGGGATGCGGACGGAGCCGCCCTCAGGGGCTTCCAGGTGCTCTGGCTGGTTGACCCCAAAGTCAGTGTTGCAGTCTCCAGGGGCAGCAGGTTGCAGGGAGAGACACAGAAGTGTGAGCCCCACACCCCATGTGCAGGGCAGGATGGTCAATCTGAGCAGTGTCCTCTGTCCAGGCTTAATGGATAGGGATGACCCAGCACCAGGGAAGCCCTTTACTCCTGTCCATAGGCGCCCTGCCCTGGACTCCTAGAGGTGCGTCCTCCAGGTGCCAGCCGCACCCGGAGGGGTTCTCCTGTCCGGTCACTCACCGTCCAGCATGGAGGCCAACAGGGGCAACAGCAGTAGCGGGACCGGGTCCATGCCGTGCTCTGCTCAGGGCTGGCGGCAGCAGGGCTGCTCTGGGGAGCTGCCAGGGGCTCCTGAGCACAGAGGAGAGAGGAGCAGGCAGGGACAGCGCAGGGAGCCTGAGTGTGACCAGCGCTTCCTGTGACCAAGGCTGCTCTGTTCCTGTATTGCACAAGGGCTTCCCCGTGGCCAGTGAGGGGGTCCCACCTGCCTTAGGTGCAGGGCCGGGTCCTGACCCGGGTGCTTGGCTCTGTCAGAGCAAGGGGCCAAGAGATGGGAGCTGGCACCTGGCCACCCTCAGTGCCCACTCTAGGGACTGTGCTCACCCGTGCCCAGGCTGAGGCAGTCCAGGGCTGAAGGGCTAGGCCAAGAGGTTGGCAGCTGGGATTTCACAGAAGAAGTGCTCTCAGCTTCTGCAGTGGCAGCAAATAAAGTGACTTCCCTTCTCCCTGTCCCCAAGCCCAGCGTCACTTCTCAGGTTCCCCTTTGCACTGCCAAGTTCTCCTTTTCTCCCTCGCAGGGCTAAGGAAGGAGGTTCAGTGTCTTCACAGAGACCCTTGTCTGTCAGTCCTATACACT
Source organism: Sorex fumeus (assembly GCF_029834395.1). NCBI lineage: Eukaryota > Metazoa > Chordata > Mammalia > Eulipotyphla > Soricidae > Sorex > Sorex fumeus. The sequence continues at coordinate 55,473 of NW_026606401.1, read as the reverse complement.
TTTTGCCTCTTAACATATATATTTATATTATAGCACAGCGGGTAGGGTGTTTGCCTTACACGCGACCAACCCAGGTTCGATTCCTCCGTCCCTCTCGGCAAGCTACTAAGAGTATCCCGCCCGCACAACAGAGTCTGGCAAGCTCCCTGTGGCATATTCGATATGCCAAAAACAGTAACAACAAATCTCACAATGGAGACATTACTGGTATCCACTCGAGCAAATCAATGAACAAAGGGAAGACAGTGTTACAATGCTATAATATACATATATTATATGTATAATTTTTGGTTTTTAGACCTCACCTGGCAGTGCCTAGGGCTTTCTTCTGGCTCTGTCTCAGGTATCACTCCTAGTGGGCTCAGGGGTCCATATGGGGGGCCAAGACTCAAACCCGGGTTGGCCGCATGTAAGACGAGCACCCTGCCAGCTGTATCACACTTTCAGCCTCTATTTGTATATTCTAGACAACGATTTCCAAAGGTGTTTTCAGTAGGTCAGCCATCCATGTTCCTGCCCTCATTCCCGTGACCTCGTGACCCCATCCCTTCCCTCCAGGCTCTCTCCTACCCGCTACCTTCATCCTTGGCAGATACATATTTGAGCTCAATCATTGTGGTTCGGGTCCCATGCTCCAGAAGTGATGGGTCTAGTATATCTGGGCACCTCACAATGCCAGGTTGTGGTGGTCATGTCATGTTGGGCCACCCCTGAGAAAGCTGAACCTGAAGTCTTAAGGGTTGAAACCTTCTGGGCCATGGAAGAAGCTGCAGAAATTGGGATCAAGGGCCCCAGCAAAGGCCCAGGACCGGAAGCTTCTCTACCTCCTTGATAGTTGTCTTCATTTTTGAAAAACTGTTTTTGTTGTTGCTTGTTTTGGGGCCATTCCTAGTGGTGCTCAGAGATCAAATCTGGGTCAGTCACATGCAAGGTAAGTGCCCTCCCCGCTCTACTATCGCTACAGTGCCCCAGTTGCCTTCTCCTCTATCTCTCTTTCTTTCTCTTTCTCTCTCCCTCTCTCTCTCTGTGTCTCTCTCATCCTCCCGTTCTCTCTCATCAAAGTAAACTTTCCAACTTGAAATGACACTTGTGGTGGAGAGTTTAAGCTCATGCTCATCCATTCAAGGAAAGAAATTACTGAAAATATGATTTAAAAAGTAATAAGGTAAAAGGTAAAAGGTAAAGGCCCTCCCGTTGATCGTCGATTTGCTCGAGCGGGCCCAGTAACGTCTCCATTGGAGACTTTGTTGTTACTGTGTCTGGCATATCGAAAAAGTAATAAGGAAAAAGATAAAGGAAAGAAGGAAAAAAAGAAAAGAAGAAAAGAAAGACCAGGAAGATTTTGGTGTTTGCTCTAATACAGTTGAAATTTTAGCTCAGTCACATGCAAGGTGAGTGTCCTACCCACTCTCCTACCCACTGTCAACAGCCCGCAAATTTTATATTGATGATCAAATTCTTCAGAAATGTAACTGGAATGGAGAATGCGAAAAGGGGAGGCTTTAGGACAAAGGGGTTGGCCCGAGCAGTTCACTCACCTGGGATGACGCTGAGTTTGGTCCCCGGGATGGACTGAATCGTCTGTATCCCACATCTCTTTGTGTTCAGCATCACTTGGCAGTAGTACGTGGTTGCGTCGCCCCTCTGCAGGTTTCAGATGAGGAGGGCGCCCTGGGTCTGGCCCTGTGTCCAGTCCAGGCGGACACGGTCCTTGAACTCCTTATTGGTCCAATTCGGAATCTGGATGTAGATGTACTGTCCATGGAACTGCTTCCATCTCCAGCCTATCCTCACCCGAGGATTCTCAGCTAACTCCCAGCTATGGTGGAAGGAGCAAGGGATGCGGACGGAGCCGCCCTCGGGGGCTTCCAGGTATTGTGGCTGAGAGACCAAGTAGCTGGTGTCACAGTTTTCAGGGGCAGCTGGTTGGGGAGGAGAGACACAGAAGTGTAAGTGTCATGTTTGTGGCTCCATGTCCCTGGACAGGGCAGGACCGTCTATCTGAGGAGTGTCCTCTGTCCAGATTTAGGGGACAGGGTGAGAACAGGTGACCCAGAACGAGGGTAGCCCTTTGCTTGTGCCCTCCACCCCCAGAGCACGTCCCCCAGTTGCCAGCCGCACCCCGTGGGGTTCCCCTGTCTGGTCACTCCCTGTCCAGCAGGGAGGCCAAATGGGCAGCAGCAGCAGCAGTGGGGCCGAGCCCATGCCCTGCTCTGCTCAGGGAGGGTGGCAGTGGTGCTGCTCTGGGGGATTGCCTGGGGCACAGCGTAGGCAGGAGCAGTTGGGGACAGCTCAGGGAGCCCAAGTGTGACCAGCATTTCCTGTGACCAAGGCTGCTCTGTTCCTGTATTGCACAAGGGCCTCCCTGTGGCCATTCTGGGTGGTGGGGGGAGCAGCTGCCTTTGGTGCGGGACAGGTGCTGACCAAGTTTGGGCTCCCTCAGAGCAAGAGGCTGAGAGATGGGGGCTGGCACCTGGCCACCCTCAGCACCTTCTCTGGGTGCTCTGCCCACCGTGACAGGCTGAGGTGGTCCAGGGCTGAAGAACTAGGCCAAGGGGTGGGCAACCAGGATTTCACAGAATAAGTGTTCTCGGCTTCTGCAATGGCAGTAAACAAAGTAACTTCTCTTCTTCCTGTCCCCAACCTCAGCATCACTTCTCAGGTTTCCCCTTGCACTGACAAGTTCTTTTCCTCCTTTGCAGGCCCGAGAAAGGAAGTTCAGTGTCTTCACAGCTATTGTTATCTCTCAGCCCTTCTTTCAGCTCTGCCCCATCCTGTAGTGGTTAGAGCTTGTCTTATCTCCCCTGGGAAAGCTGTGGCCAGAGGCCAGAACTTTCTGGGCTGTGAAAGTTGCTTGAGAGGATTGGGGAGAGCCGAAGAGCTGGGGAAAGGCAGGTGAGGAACCGGAGCAGCCAGGACTGCCCTGAGGTGACACCAGATTCCCTCCTGCCCGCTCGCTCACTGGAGGACAAGGCTTACATGTCTCCTCCCAGCCAGGCTGCCTGGGGAGGCCCAGACTCACCAGAGACACCGCTGCCCACTCCACAGGGAAGTGTGGATGTCCCCAAAGCAGGCTCTTGGCTGACATCCCCGATAAATGCTGTCAGGTGCCTCAGGCCTCGCTGCCTACTGACGGGTCTTGGAATTAGGGGGCTAGTTTCATGCCATGGTCTGCCCCTGGCCTGGCTGCATGCCCCAGAATGACTGTGAGGGAACATTTCTGTTCAGAAAGAGAGAGTGACTCATGGGGGCGCCATTCTCCCTTCCCCCAAAACAGAGTCCTGACAAATGTATGGATGCGGCCCTGCTCACAGAGGGCCTCTGGGAGTAGGCAGAGGCCTGGAGTTTGGGCCAAAGGTGGGGGTGCGGGGAACAGCCTGTATAAGGTAGTGACCGGGGAAAGGGCCAGAGCCGTGTTATATGAAACAAATCTATTTCCGGAGGAAACAATTTTTTTCCTGAAGAAACCAGATTTGTTTCCTAAGGGCACTGCTACTGCCCTCCCTCAGTAATATTTCCTTCTTCCCTCTCTATCTGGTCATGTTGGTAATGCTGAGGTGGTTCTGATTTTGGAAGTTCAAACCCAGGCGTCCCCTATGTAACCCATTTCCACTGGTCTATCTTCCCCCAATGTCCCCCATTAATTCTCATCTATGGAAAGAATTTGGTCTTGGTGAATGAAATACTTGCTATGGAAACAGTCTCCTTGTCTGAGGAAAGCCTACCTGAAAGGAAGCCAGAAAAGCCCGAGGAAACCTGATCCCAAACAGGGAAACAACAGAAATAACAGGTATGACAGACAAGAGAACAGATCGGACAGATGGACAGACAGACACCACACCAGCAGGAATCTGTGCTGTCAGGAGTGAGTGTGTACTTAGTTAAAATCTTCCGTAGGTGAGATGATTTTCTGAAACAAGCAAAAAGCTAGTTTGGGTTTTGGGGTTTGGGTGACTCCCCTGGTGTCTGGGACTCTGCTCCACCTGGTCTGGGGGGCGTGTGTTGTTCTTGGCAGTGTTCAGGGGACTAGGTGGTCCAGAGCTTCTGCCAGCATGAGCGCTAGGCCTGGAACACTCTCTGTGGTGCCCCAAATCTTTTTTTTTTTTAGAAATCTGGGATTACTGCTATTTATTCAGCCATTGATTAAGCTGATTGAATTGGGCATGAACTCCACATTACTTTTATTATTATTATCATTAATTTTATTGAATATTCATGAGCTAGACCATTACAATGCTGTTCATAATTGGTTTTCAGTCAAAGTTTCAGCACCCATTCTTCCACCAATCTCCATTTCCCACACGAATGTCTCCTGTCTCACTACCACCATCCCCCAACACCCCAGTCCCCCACCCAACATCCCTCTATGGTAGGCACTTTTACTTCTTGCTTTCTCTCTCCTTTTCCTTTTTGCATTATGATTTGGAATACAGGTGCTAAGAGGTCATGGTGTTTGTTCAGAGCATCTGGTATTTTTATCAGGACGGTAAGGCTGGAGTAGCTTTTCAATTGGTTGGCCACTTTGGGGTGTGGATGTGACTGCTGAGGCTTCCGGAAGTATAGGGAGGTGGGAAGAGACAACCCATCCCAATTCTGAGAAAGTCTGGAGATTTCAGTCACAAAACCCACATACTTGAAATTTCAGCAGATTATATCTTGAGAATTTCTGTCCTCAGATGGTGGAGCTAGGTCGGGGGTATGGCTGTGATTTTGGATTGTGGAAGCAATCTGAGGTTCTGCTTGGGCGGCCACCTTCAATTGACGCCCATAAGTTCAGACATGCACGAGTCTCATATTAACTGCAGCTTTTGATCTCTTTTGAGATTTATGGGTCTCTGAAATAAGGCCAATAAATGAGCCGGAATAGCTGAGCTAGAGGTGCTTGTGGCCGTGATTCCCACATATGTCACTTTTGACCATTTAATTTCCTGACAAACTTGGCCCCTAGTAGTTGGGTCTCGCCAAAGACACAGAGGCAATTTTGGGGTGTCAGGAAGCCTGAAGGCAGCATCAGGCTGCTGATGCACCCGCCCTGCAGGTACAGGTTGACCTGTTGTCGGCACCATACCCCCCAAAATCTTTAATCTGTATAATGCACATAAGAGACAGTTCTCCCTCATTCTTAGTAACCTTTCAGTATCAATATTGTAAACCACAATGTCAAAAGGAAAGAGGGAGAGGGAGAGGGAGAGGGAGAGAGAGAGAGAGAGAGAGAGAGAGAGAGAGAGAGAGAGAAGAAAAGCAGCTGTCATAGACGCAGGCAGGGGGTCAGGGGTGTGAAGTTATGGCTGGGAACCTGGGGACACTAGTGCTGGGAAATGTACACTGTCGAAGGATGGGTTTTGGAACACTGTATGGCTGAAATCCAAGCATGAACAGCTTTGTACTCGTCTGTCTCACTTTGATTCAATAAAAATAAGTATTTTTTTAAAAGAGATAATTATCCCTAGGGCTGGAGCGATAGCACAGCGGTACGGAGTTTGCCTTGCACGTAGCCAACATGGCCGACCCGAGTTCGATTCCTCCGCCCCTCTCGGAGAGCCCGGCAAGCTACCGAGAGTATCTCACCCGCACGGCAGAGCCTGGCAAGCTCCCCGTGACGTATTCGATATGCCAGACACAGTAACAACAAGTCTCCAATGGAGACGTTACTGGGCCCGCTCATGCAAATCGATGAACAACGGGAGGACAGTGACAGAATTATCCCTCATTCTCCTGTAGACACAGAAGAAAATCTTTATTTATTATGCTTTTTGGGACACACTCTCAGCAATGCTCAGGATTACTCCTGGCTCTGCGATGCTCAGGATGACTCTCTGGAATTGCTCCAAGTGGTGCTTGAGGAACCCTGTGGGAAGCCAGGAATGGAATCCAGGTCAGCCGATTGCAGGCAAATGCTCTACCTGCTGTACTATTGCTACGGCTCCCAAAAGAAAATCTATCAAGTATTTCCGCTGGAGATCTGATGGGAAAACTGTTGAAAGTTGTTCTCAAGAGTGAGTCCTTAAGGAAAGTCTTTAGGACACAGAGAAACCCGGGACACGCGGCCATTCTGATTCCTTGTTGAAGTTGCGGAGGGGTGGGAAGCTGCTAATCCGTAAAAGCTGCCAAAGAGACACCGCCCACACAGCTGATTACCAGGGTGTGTGTGCAGGAGCAGCGCCAGTCTGGTTCCCCCGGGTGTCAGTGGACACAGTTTTGTGAACGCACAAAGCATCTATCAGCATCTTGAGCTCTCCCTCCTTCCCCCCAGGGCCAGCCACAGCAAGGGCTCCAGGGAGGTCAGTGCCAGGGGATTCAGAGACCTAGGGCCAGAGTGATCCTCAGAGCCCTGCGGGCATGTGGCTGCCACTGAGATTCTAGAAATTGGAGCCTGGAGTCTCGGAGATAGTCCAGTGGGGAGGGCGTTTTGTTTGCCTTGCTCGTGGCCGACGTGGGTTCGATCCCTGGCATCCCACAGGGTTCCCCGGATACATCGGGAGTGATCCCGGAATACAGTCAGAAGTAGTTCCTGAGTTTTATCAGGTGTGACACAAAAACAAAAAACAAAAGCCCCAAACCCAAACCCAGGAAACTGGTTGAATTGGGAACAGGCGGTGCTCCCTGGGGACCATGTGCTCTGAGGAGGCTTTGATGCCTGAGGCTCACGGGGAGTCCAGGGCCACCTTGGCACAGCTGGAGAGGGCCCAGCACAGTGCTGGGTCTGTGTCCTGCCACCAGCCGACTGGGAAGAGTGTGTGGCTACAGGGGCAACGCGTGGCCGTGGGCTCCAGAGGGACCATCTAACTGCGGGGTGATGTTCAGAGCAGGGTAGGGGAACCCCAGTCTGGCTGCCCGGCATGTAGGGCCCCATCCAGAAGTCCAAAAGTTGAGTATGTGGAGTCACACCCACAAACCAGCCCCGACTCAGCTAGACAAGCTTAATAATCTGCCTAAGGAGCAGGCTGAGGGGTGGTGGGAAGAGTAAAAGTAATGGTGGGGGGAAGGTGGTGGGATTGGTGTTGAAATAATGAATGTAACAATTATTGTGAACAGCATTATGCAAATTTAAAAACACGAATTTGGGGCTTAGAAATAAGAAATTAGGCAAACACTCGCTATACATTTATGCAATGAGGTCGGTCTGCAGAGCAAGCCCTCTTCAGGTTCAGATTCATAAGCAAACACAAACTTGGGAGTGATACTGACTCACAAGATCGTTTGCTGTGACGACTTTGCACGGTGAAAGTCAACTCAAAATTACTTGATTTTCCCATATTTATTTAAAAACAAATGAATATGAATACACATTAATTCCACAAATTAAAAATTGTATTTGTGCAAGCATACTTGGTGGCATTCAGGAATTCCCTCTTCTTTGTGCCCAGGGATCCCTCTTGGTGACATCAGAGACCATATGAGGTAGTAGAAATTAAGCCAGGGTCAGCCACATGCAAGGCAAGCATCCTACCTACTGCCCTACCCACTTTCTCCAGTCTGCAAAACTTTAAATTGATGACCAAATTCTTCAGAAATGTAACTGAAATGGAGAATGCGAAAAGCAGGAGGCTTTAGGCCCAAACAACTGACTCACCTGGAATGACTCTGAGCATGGTTCCCCATACAGACTGAATCACCCTTGGCCCGCATCTCTTTGTGTTCAGTGTCACTAAGCAGAAGTACGAGGTCGCGTCCTCCCTGCGAAGGTTCCGGATGAGGAGGGCGCCCCGGTTCTCGCCCTGTATGCAGTTCCAGTGGAGACGGTCCTTGAATTCCTTAGGGGTCCAATTCAGAGTCTGGTTGTAGATGAAATCTCCATGGAAGTGCTTCCACCTCCAGCCTATCTTCACCTCAGGATTCTCGGCTAACTCCCAGCTGTAGTGGAAGGAGCAGGGGATGCGGACGGAGCCGCCCTCAGGGGCTGCCAGGTGCTCTGGCTGGTCTACTCCAAAGTTTTCATTGTCACAGTCTCCAGGGGCAGCTGGTTTGGGAGGAGAGACACAGAAGTGTGATCCCGATGCCCCAATTCCCTGGGCAGGGCAGAACCGTCCATCTGAGCAGTGTCCTCTGGCCAGGCTTAATGGATAGGGATGACCCAGCACCAGGGCAACTCTTTGCTCCTGGCCAAGAGGGCCCTGCCCAGACCCCCAAAAGGCACATCCCCCAGTTGCCAGCTCAACCCCGTGGGCTTCCATGTCCGGTCACTCACCATCCAGCACAGAGACCAGCAGGGGCAGCAGCAGCAGCGGGGACGGGCCCATGTTGTGCTCTGCTCAGGGCTTGCGGCAGCGATGCTTCTCTGTGGGCGGCTGGGGGCTCCTGAGCACAGTGGAGGGAGGAGCAGGCGGGGACAGTGCAGGGAGCCCCAGCGTGACCAGCGCTTCCTGTGACCAAGGCTGCTCTGTTTCTGTATTGCACAAGGGCCTCTATAGGCCATTGCAGGGGCCCCACCGCCTTAGGTGTGGTGTTGGGGCCTAACCCAGGTGCTGGACTCTCTCCCCTCTTCCCTGCACCCCTGGTTAGCTGCCCTGGACACTCCGAGGCAGCTCGCCGGTGTGCATTTCTGGCTCTAAACTTGTCTCTGCTCCTCCCTGGCTATTCCTGCCCAGGACAAGGTGGCCGCGGGGCATGTTGAGGCTGTCAGGAGGGACGTTTTGGCCATGGGCCTCTCTCAGCCTGGCCTCAGAGAGAGGGACCGAGAGATGGGGGCTGGCACCTGGCCACCCTCAGCTCCCACTATGGGGGCTGTGCCTACCCGTGCCCAGGCTGAAGTGAAGAACTGGTCCAAGGGGTGGTTCAAGGGATGGGCAACCATGATTTCACAGAAATAGTGCTCTCTTTGTTTGCAGTGGCAGCAAACAAAGTGACTTCCCTTCTCCCTGTCCCCAACCCCAGCATGACCCCTCAAGTTCCCCCTTGCACTGCCAGGTTCTTCTTTTCCTCTCTCGCAGGCCTGAGAAAGGAGGTGCAGTAACTTCACAGAGACCATCGTCTGTCAGCCCTACACACTTCTTGCCTCATAAAATATATATTTCTATTATATATCAGATAAGCTGGAGCAATAGCACAGCGGGTAGGGCATTGCCTTGCAGGATTCGATTCCTCCGTCCCACTCAGAGAGCCTGGCAAGCTACCGAGAGTATCCTGCCGGCATAGCAGAGCCTGGCAAGCTCCCAGTAGTGTGTTCGATATGCCAAAAGCAGTAACAACAAGTCTCACAATGGAGATGTTACTGGTTCCCGCTCAAGCAAATCGATGAACAACGGGTGGACAGTGTGACAGACAGTGTGTCTACTATGCTTGGTGTCTGTCTCATATAATATATTATATGTATAATTTTGGTTTTTTAGACCGGTCAATGCCTAGGGATTTCTCTCGACTATGTATGTGCTCAGGGATCACTCCTAATGGGCTCAGGGATCCTTATGGGGTGCCAAGGATCAAACCCAGGTTGACCACATGCAAGTCGAGCACCCTGCCAGCCGTACTACAGTTCTGGCCTCTATTTCTTTAATGTGGACAATGATTTCCAAAGGTGTTTGCAGTAGGGTCAGCCATCCATGTTCCCACCCTTATTCCCACGACCTCGTGACCCCATCCCTCCACTCCAGGCTCTCTCCTACACCTATCCTCCATCCTTGACATATTTAAGTTAAATCACTGTGGTTCGGGCCCCATGCTTCCAGAAATGAAGGGTCTAGTAGATCTGGCCACATCACAACACCATCCTGTGGTGGTCGTGTCATGTTGGGCCACCCCTGAGAAAGCTGAGCCCAAAGCCTTGAAAACTTCTGAGCCATGGAAGATGTTCCAGAAATTGGGATCAAGAGCCACAGCAAAGGCTCAGGATTGGAATCTTCTAGTCCTGCCTTGATAGTTGTCTTCATTTTTTTAAAAAACTGTTTTTGTTGTTGCTTGTTTTGGGGTCATACCTAGTGATGCTCAGAGATCAAATTTGGGGCAGCCACATACAAGGTAAGTGCATTCCCCACTGTACTGTCGGTCCATTGCCCTGATTGCCTTTTCCTCTCTCTCTCTCTCTCTCTCTCTCTCTCTCTCTCTCTCTCTCTCTCTCTCTCTCTCTCCCCTCATCCTCCCGTTCTCTCTCATCAAAGTAAACTTTCCAACTTGAAATGACACTTGTGGTGAAAAGAGAGTTTAATCGCATGCTCATCCATTCAAGGAAAGAAATTACTAAAACTATGATTAAAAAACAGGAGCGATAGCACAGCGGTAGGGCATTTGCCTTGCACGCAGCCAACATGGCCAACCGATTCCTCCGCCACTCTCGGAGAGCCCGGCAAGCTACCGAGAGTATCTCGCCCGCGCGGCAGAGCCTGACAAGCTCCCCGTGACGTATTCGATATGCCAGACACAGTAACAACAAAGTCTCCAATGGAGACGTTACTGGGCCCGCTCGAGCAAATCAATGATCAATGGGAGGGCCTTTACTTACTTACTTTTAGTTAATAAGGAAAAGGACTATAAAACAAAGTTCCTGGGAGAGAGCAATGAAGTTTCTCCCTCTCGGAGAGCCCATCAAGCTACGGAGAGTAACCCATGAGCACGGCAGAGACTGGCAAGCTTCCCTTGACGTATTGGATATGCCAAAAACAGTAACAACAACGGGTCTCATTCCCTTTACCACGAAAGAGCCCCCATATGCCATTAGGCTACACTAGCTCGCGACAGGGACGACTGGAGACGTTACTGGTGTCCACTCGAGTAAATCGATGAACAATTGAACAAGTGATACAAGTGAAGGAAAAGGATAAAGGAAAGAAGGAAGAAAGAAACGAGGAAATGAAAGTCCAGGAAAATTTTGGTGTCCACTCTAATACAGTTGAAATTTTAGCTCCAAAACGCTCTGCCTTTTCTTCTAGATTTGCAGTGCCCCATAATGACCACTAGGGGCCACCAAGGCAGAGGCTAGCTGGAACTTTGTGCTGTGGGAGGAATCTTTTTTTTTTCTTTTCTTTCTTTTTTTTTGGGGGGGGGGAGGGCTCACACCCGGCAAGGCTTAGGGGTTACTCCCGGCTTTGCACTCAGGAATTACTCCTGGCGGTGCTCGGGGGACCATATGGGATGCTGGGAATCGAACTCCGGTGGCTGCGTGTAAGGCAAACGCCCTACCCGCTGTGCTATTGCTCCAGCCCCTGTGGGAGGAATCTTTTTTTTTTTTTAAGATGTTAATAACTTTTTTTTTCTTCTTTTTTTATTTTTATTTTTTATTTTTTTTTTACAGTTGTAGATTTACAATTTTTTGTGCTTGGGTTTCAATTATACAATAATCAGATACCCATCCCTCCACCAGTGCCCGTTTTTCACCACCATGGATAATATCCCTCCCACCCCCATCCCCCCATCCCCCCCTGCCTCTGTGGCAGGGCAATCCCCTGTGTTCTCTCTCTCCGTTTGGGTGTTGTGGTCTGCAAAAGAGGCATTGAGTGGGAAACATGTTCAGTCCATAGTCTACTTTCGACATGCATCTCCCCTCCTGGGAGGATCCTCCAAACATCCTTTATTTGGTGCTCCCTTCTCTATCTGAACTGCCCTTTCCTCTAGGATACCCGGCTGACCTCTAAGTTATGGAGTAATCCTCCTGGTGCTGATCTCAGCTATTCTTGGGTATTAATCTCATACTTTGTTACTTTATATCCCCCAGATGAATGCAATCTTTCTATGTCTATCCCTCTCTTTCTGACTCATTTCGCTTAGCATGATACTTTCCATATTGTACCACTTGTATGTAAATTTCATGACTTCATCTTTTCTAACAGCTACATAGTACTCCATTGTGTAGATGTACCAAAGTTTCTTTAACCAGTCATCTGTTCTTGGGCATCCAGGTTTCTTCCAGTTTCTGGCTATTGTGAAGAGTGCTGCAATGAACAAACAAGTGCAGATGTCACTTCGACTATACATTTTTGCCTCTCTGGGATATATTCCCAGGAGTGGTATTGCTGGATCAAATGGGAGCTCAATTTCTAATTTTTTGAGAATCGTCCATACTGTTGTCCAGAAGGGCTGAACCAGTGGACATTCTGTGGGAGGAATCTTGTGTGTCTCGAATGAATGGAGCAGCCTCGGGTACAACCCAAGGCTGTCAGCAGAGTGTCAACCGACTCAGTATTCGTGAGTGGGACACTTGGAATAATCAAAATGTAAATCCACCTTCTATCAGTTTCCACAAAATGCAATTTCTTGGTTTCTGGGTGCCTGGCTGGGTGTGGGAGTTGTGACACGTAGGGTTCAAGGGCAAGTTTTGCTTTGCCCTCCCTGTGACCTTGGGATCAAGAAGTGTGTTCCCTCGATGAATTGTTGGAGTGATGGGGAAGTTAGGAACACGGGCCAGGGAAACAGGCAGCCAGAGGCAGGAGTGCAAGCAGCCCGTCCTGGGAACTGGGCTGAGATGATTAGGTCATAAAACAGAGCTGACCAGGACAGAACAGAGGGACCCAAACGTACCTGTGACCATGGCAGTAAGGGAGCGGGACCACCAAATCAGGAGATTAGTAAATGTCTCCCTGGGACCTAAAACCCAATGTACTGTCACACAGTCTCAGCCACAAGGACCCCCACTAAGACAGGTGTCTAATTCCCTGCCTGCCTCAATGTCCCTCAGTGTATTGTCATGACACAACCAATCGCAACACTTCATTCATGTGTTCTTCTTCTCTTTGTCTCACCACTGCACTGTCTCACCGCTTATAAAAATGCTCTGTGGGACCAGAGCCATAATACAGCGGGGATGGAATTTGCCTTGCAAGCAGCCAACAATGGTTTGATCTCCGGCATCCATATGGTTCCCCTTGCATTGTCAATATAATGTATGAGTGCAGAGCCAGTAATAACCCCAGAGCATTGCCAAGTGTGACCCAAAAAGCAAAGAGAGAGAGAGAGAGAGAGAGAGAGAGAGAGAGAGAGAGAGAAGAGCTGAGGGACTAGGGAAATGGTAGGGGAGGTACAAACATCCCTTCCCAGGGTTCTGGAGGAGGAACAGTTCTCCAACGCTACAATAGACATCTCTTATAAAGAAAAAAGAAACAATAGAGTCGGAGTATTCATTCAGGGTGCAGGGAGTTTGCCTAGCATAAGGCCGACACTGGTTCGATCCTTGGCATCCCATAGGGTTCCTCAAGCATTGCCAGGAGTAAATCCTGAGTGCAGAGGGAGGAGTAACTCCTGGGAATTGGTGGGTGCAACCCAAAAAGAAAAAGAAAAGAAAAAAGACAAAAGAAATGAGTCGCTGGAGAGATGGGAAGGGAGACACAGACAGCCGAGGAGGGGGCTCAGAGCAGGGTACAGGCAGGGCTGCTCCCCCGAGAGCCTTGTCTGGGTGTAAAGCAGCTGCTGACTTAGGGGCGCTGTGGCCTCCAGCCCAGCACAGAGGGGATGAGAGAACCAGCCTCTGCTCTCAGTGTTGTCGGGACACTGACTGTCCGGAACGGGCGCCCCTTACCTGAGGCCTGAGACCCGCCTTATTCCTCAGGTGGCCCCTTCCCCAAGCCACTGCAGGTGGCACCTCAGCAAAGAAACTCGGGGGACCCAAAAGTTCAGCACCTCAGGAAATCAGTGACAGTGGAGGTTCAAGAAACCACCTGGGAAAGGATCGCAAGGAGAGTGTGGAGCAGGCTGCCAGGGTCCACGACTGCGACACTACCCTCCTTCTTGCCTGGCCTGAGGACATGGGTGATGGTGACCATGCACAAGGCAGACAGAAGCTTGGCAGAAACAACCCTGCTGACCACTCAGCTGTCAGGACCCAGCTGGGGGGAAGATAAAGGTCTAGAGGCAAAGTCCCACAGCCAGTGGCATATGGGCATTTTTAATTTTTTTGTTTTGTTTTTGAACCTATTCTGCAGTGCTCAGGGTGACTCCTGGTTCTGCATTCAGGAATCCCTCCTGGCGGTTCCCGGAGACCATTCGGGATGCCAGACTGAAGCTGCGTCAGCCACATGCAAGCAAGCACCCTCCCCGCTCTGCTCTCTCCGCTGCCACCTCTGGCATTTCTTCTGGCAGCCTGATGACACTAAGAAATCTTTGCTCAATAAAAATATTTCTTTTTCTGGGGCTGGAGAGATGGTACAGCGAGAACTTGCTTACCTTGCACGCAGCCGACTGGGGCTCGATCCCTGGCATCCCATAGGGTTCCCCAACACCACCAGGGGCAATTTCTGAGTGCAGAGCCAGGAGTAAGTCCTGAGCATCACCAGGTGTGGCCCCAAACCCAAAATTAATAATTAAATTATTTTTCTTTTTGTCATAGATACCTACTGTGAAGATACCATCCTTGTCTCATATTTATTTATTTTGCATTTTGAGATGTTTTTCCTTTGGCAAAAATCTGACCTGACCTGACTTTTCAAGTCTCCCTGTCACTCTCTCTGTATCCTCTGTATCTCTCTCCCTTTCTCTCTCTTCCTCCAATAGCCAAAATATTATTGACTTGATTTGTCTCTTCATCTGCCTCTCACCCTGTTTCTGATGTATTTTATAACTTGGAAATGTGAGGAGGTGATAGTAACATCTTGGAAATACACCCCCAGAGTACAGGCTATAGAAAATTCTTTGAGATCAGGAATAAACATAGGCTTTTTCTGAACTAATTGTTTGTTTGTTTGGGGGCCACACCCAGGAGTCCACAGCAGAGCATCCACCTCCTTGGTATGATGAGTCGCTCTGGGCGGCTGTTGTCGGGCAGCGCCAGGCTGAACTTCATGGCCCAGGCGTTTACAAAGAACACGGGCAGGCGGCTAAAGGCGGTGCGCAGGAGCGTTGAGCAAGTCGCTGCGGTGCCCAGACTCATAGTGGGTGTTGGCCAGCTCGACGACCATCAGTGGGTGGGTTCTAGGGTCAGCAGCACAGACACGACCTCCAGGATCCCAGTCTGCAGCCGCACGGAGATGGACACGGGGAAGGCAGTGAAGTGGATGCCCGGGGCCCACCACCCTGCAGAGCCCGGCCATGGAGTGTAGGAGTCCACGGGGTGCACCTGGGCAGCACCATGGCCAGCAGCGACCCCGTCTGGTAGGTGAAAATCCACCAGCCTCAGAGATGTAGGGAGACGGGAGGGAAAGGCGGCCAGGCAGCTCATTTCCACACGAGTGATGCCTGAGCACAGTCAGAAGGACCCCTGAGCATTGCTGTGTGACCCCAAAAGGCCCCCTCCAAACGAAGGGGAGATTAGAGAGATGGGTAGACAAATGGAGCTTGTCCTGCACGCAGCTGATGCAGATGATTGATCTTTGGCACCACTGTTCCCACCCACACCCCCCACCCGCAACTGCAAGGGGAACTTCGGAGCAAAGTGTCAATTAGCCCCCAGGTGCTGCCCACCTCCCAAAGGAACAACAGGGAGAGAGAAACCTCAGGGAATCCAGATGTTACACTCACGAGACACAGGCTATGTTTTTAAAAATATATTCGTCTAATCCAAATAGTCACTAAGAAAGCGAAAACTTGCATGAAAGTCTTGGGATCTTGTGGCGAACGTGCAGGGGACTGGAGGCGGGTGCTGTTATGTGCCACACTCCAGTTTGATCCGCGTGCTGTGTGGGACCCCTGAGACGTGGAAAAGTCCCTGGCCACTGCAGGGTGGGTGACCCCAAGTACATTTGGACCGTCAGGCTTGTGATAGATCTCAGGGAGTGAAAGAGAAGGAGGGAAGGAAGGAAGGAAGGAAGGAAGGAAGGAAGGAAGGAAGGAAGGAAGGAAGGGAGGGAGGGAGGGAGGGAGGGGGAGGAGAAGAAGGAGGAGGAGGAGGGAAGGGAGGAAGGAAAGAAGGAAGGAAGGAAAGAAGGAAGGAAGGAAGGAAAGAAGGAAGGAAAGAAGGAAGGAAGGAAGGAAGGAAGGAAGGAAGGAAGGAAGGAAGGAAGGAAGGAAGGACATCCGAGAGATGCTCAGAGGCCTGGAGGCACACACTTTGCTTGCAGGACTCCCAGTTCCATCCCCAGCACCACATGCTTCCCTAAGCACCAAACTGAGAGCCATCCCCAAGCATCCCCAAGTATGACCCAAAGACCAGGGGACAAAAAGGAAATAGAGGGGTTTGGGGCAGAAGCACAGCAGGGAGGGCACTTGCATTGCACATGGCCAATCTGGGTTCGATCCCCGGCACCCCATATGTTCTCCGAGCCCTATCAGGAATGATCCCAGAGCACAGAGTCAGGAGGATTTCTCGTGCATCATTGGGCTCAAAAATAACACAAACAAAAATAACACAAACACAACCAAAAAAAACCCCAAAACAGAAGTAGGGTAAGTAAAGAGGGAAGATAAGAAAGACAAGGGAGAAAAAAAAGGAAAAGTGGAATGAAATTGGGATGAGGGAGCCAAGGTTTGAATGGATTCTCAACACTCACCCAAAGCAAAAAAAGAATGAGAAATTTAATGAAACGTTTCATTCTGAAGGGGGTTCTGCAACAGAAAAATTGTATTAGGTGAAAAGTAAATAAATCTGGTACCAGAGACATTCTACAGGGTCAAGGCTGATGCTTTTGCCTGTGGCCGACCTGGATTTGATCAGCTGCTGCCCTGAGGATCTTGGGTGCAGTCCAGAGGCTCTTGAGCACTGAAGGGTGTGGGGTTTTCACTTGGGGTGGCCCGGGGAACTCCCAGCACTGCAGAGCCAGCGTACCACTCACATTCTTAGGACCTGCACTGCCCCTCTGGCCCTGCTAGTCTAGAACTCCTGGGGAGGATCCTGGAATCATTATTGTTTTTTTGGGCCACACCTGGTGGTGCTCAGGAGTTAATCCTGGCTATGTACTCAGGAATTACTCCTGGCTGTGCTGGGGGCCCATATGGGATGCTGGGGATCGAGCCCAGGTCAGCTGCATGCAAGGCAAGAGCCCTCCCCTCTATATATTACTCCAGCCAGGATCCTGGAATCATGGTGGGGGTTCCAGACCTCTGGAGCACAGCTTGGGAGGATCCCTACCGACACTTCCAAAAGGCAAAGAAATTGGAAGAAGCAGTGGACATTAACTAATACCAAGGCATCATTGTTCACTCAGGAATTGCAACAGATATTCCAGGTTGATGGAGGATGTGTGAGCATAAGGAGAGAAAGTACGAGAACATGCTACCATCTGCTCAGTTTCTTCCTAAATCAAAAGCTGTTCTCCACAAAGTCATACAAAAATTCCCACTCTTTCACAGGTTTTTATCCAAGAGAAAGAACTATTTGCCCACAAACACCTTCTGTTCGTAGCGACGATATTTAGAGTCCCCTCACAGTCTGGAAGTGACCCAGACGGTCTTTGGTCAATCCATTGATTACACAAAACCACTCAGAAACATTTCAGGGAGAAGAGAGAAAAAGAAGAAAAGTGCGTGCCACAGAGGTCGGCTGGGTGGTGGTGCTGGCGAGAGGAGACCAGGGGACATGGGTGATCAGAATGTACACTGGTGTTGGAACATTGCAAGATTGAAATCCACGGTGAAAGCTTTGCGACTGTGTATCTTACGGTGATTCAATTAAAAATTTTAAAAATAATAAACAATTATGTCACTAAGCAAAAGAAGCCAGGTACCCACATGCTTTATGGCTCAGAGAAAATCCATCAATCCTTGACTGAGGCTGGTGTCGGAGATGAAATGGCTGCAAGGACTGTGAGAACCTCTAGGGGGTGTGCTTCCACCTCTGGATTGTGATGGAATCACGTTTACCAAAATCGGACCAGTCTGTGAAACAAGCACCGTTCATTGCACACCTGATTTGCAAAACAGCACCAAAATTCCAGAACCGGCTTAATCAATGGCTAAATAAATAGCAGTGCTCCTACACTATAAAAAAAATCTCCAAACTCAGATCACACGGCTTTGATCTGCTAAGGCAAATAGCTTAAAAAAACAAAAACAAAAACAAAACAAAACAAAAAAATCGCCTTTGTCCTAGAAAAATATGTCCCCGTCTTTCTTACCCTATCTAGCTGACCTATTTTAGAGGTCAGAAATAGTCACTAAAGTCTATGGTGGGCCCCTTCTCTCTCCCCAGATTGTCTGCAGAATCCCCCACCACCCACTGGAGTGGATGAGCTGCAGGTGCAGCTGCCTGGGACCACTCAGAGCAGGAGATGGAGAACAGGCTGGTGCCACTTCCCCTGAGTCCACCGTCTTCAAGTTGAAAATCCAGAGGCTATGCCCAGAACAGGTCCCCGCTGTCAGTCTTGGGTTGATCACAGTGGTCTCTAGCCACCCAAATGACCTCCCAAAAGCTGCTAATGGCATAGATGTCCTGGATGGCACCCCTCAGGTGGTAAGAAGTCTTACCTCCTGGACTTCTGGGATGGGAGGCTGGTACAGGATAGAGGTCAGGCTGCTGTCGAGGTCAGCTTGGACAGAGTTGGAGTTGGAGGGAGGTTATCATGGTTATCATTTTAATTCAGAAAGTTTGCAGGTTGGGCTCGCTTTGGCGGCGCATATGCGGAAAGTTTGCAGGTCAAGTTTTAGAAATACAGTGAAGACAAAATCAGTGGTCAAGAAAGACTAATTTTTTAGACACAAGAGGACAGTAGAATAGAATAGAGAAATGCAAGAGAAGAGAGGAAAGAGAAAGAGAAGAGTGAGAGAGAGGGAGAGAAAAGAGAGAGAGGGAGTAGAGAGATAATTCAGAGGGCAGGATGCTTGCCTTGCAAATGGCTGACCCAGGTTCCATCTCCAGCATGCCATAGGGTACCCTGAGCACTGCCAGGAGTAATTCCTGTAACCAGAGCAAGGAGTAACCCAGAACATTGTTGAACGTAGCCCCAAACTAACACACAGAGAGAAAGACAATAAAGAGACGAGAGAGAGAGAGAGAGAGAGAGAGAGAGAGAGAGAGAGAGAGAGAGAAGAAAAGCTCTTCATAGAGGCAGCAGGAGGTTGGGAAGGTGGGTGATGGGAGGGAACCTGGGGACACTGGTGCTGGGAAATATACACTGGTGGAGGGATGGGTGGTGAAATACTATATGACTGAAATCATGAACAGCTTTGTAAGGTTCTATCTCACAGTGATTCAATTAAACAGTTATTTGTAAAAAAAAAGAGAGAGAGAGATCCCTCATTCTTCTGTAGACACAGAAAAAATCACTACTTATTTATTTTTGCTTTTTGGATCACACCCAGCAATGCTCAGGTGTTACTCCTGGCACTGCACACAGGAATCACTCCCGGTGGTGCTTGAGGAACCCTGTGGGATGGGTCCCAGCAGTGGATAGAACCCAAACACCCTTCCACTACCCACTGTACTTTCATTCCAGCCCCTAAGAAGAAAATCTATAAAGTGTTTCCTTGGGGGTCTGATGGGGAAACTCTGGTGAAAGTTATTGTCAAGAGCAACCCCTGAGGAAAGACTCTAGGACACTGGGAAAACCAGGACTCGTGGCCATTCTGATTCCTGGGTGAAGTTGTGGGAGGGCGGGAAGCTGATGCTCCATTACAGCTGCCAGAAAGCCACTGCCCACATGGGAGCTGATTACCATGATGTGCGTGCAGGAGCTGTGGCCGGACTGGACCCCTGGGTGTCAGTGGACAAAGTTTTGTGAACGCATGAAGCATCCATCAGCATCTTGAGCCGCAGTCCCAGTAATGGCTCCAGTGCTGGGGGACTCAGAGACCCTGGGCCAGAGTGATCCTCAGAGCCCTGCAGGCATGTGGCAGCCACTGAGAGTCTTGAAACTGGAGCTGGGTTTTGAGCATGGTCCTGCAGGTAGAGCATTTGCCTCGCACACGGCTGTCCTGGGTTGGATGCCCAGTGACCCATACGTTCCCCGAAGTCACCCAGCAGTGATCCCATAGCGCAGAGCCAGGAGTCAACCTTGAGCACCGCATGCCAAAAACAAACAAAAAAAATGAAGCGAATGGGGCTCTCCAAACCTGCAGTTTAGGAGACAGCCATTGGTCTTTGCCAGTGGAGAGCAGCCCCTTCTGCTCAAAATGGAAAGTGTGGTGGAAGCGAATTCCAATCGAGCTGCCGCTTGGCCGCTGGCCGGCCTACGGGACCTCGCCGAGGACAAAAATTCCTCACTTTTCCATCCTTCTCCCTAATGGAGATCTGACCAGGAAGAAGCGATCAAACGAGACTTACACCCAAGGATAGTAGAGATGTGTACCAGGAGGATTACTCCACAACTTGGAAACTGGCCTCACATGCTGGGGGAAAGGCAGGTCAGATAGAGAAGGACCGTCAAGTAAAGGGTGCTTGGTGGGCCTGCTCGGGATGGGAGATGGGTACTGAAAGTAAACTATAGACTGAACCTGATGGCCTGTCAATACCTATATTGCAAACCCCAACACCTAAAAGGAGAGAGAGACCAAAAGGGAATGACCTGCCACAGAGGCGGGGTCGGGTGGGGGATAGGGTGGAGGTGGTGGGAGGGATACTGGGATCATTGGTGGTGGAGAATGGGCACTGGTGGAGGAATGGGTACTGGATCATCATATGACTGAAATGTAAGCACGAAAGTTTGTAAGTCTGTAACTGTACCTCACAGTGACTCATTTAAAAATTAAAAAGAAGAGGAGGAGGAGGAGGAGGAGGAGGAGGAGGAGGAGGAGGAGGAGAAGGAGAAGGAGAAGGAGGAGGAGGAGGAGGAGAAGGAGAAGGAGAAGGAGAAGAAGAAGAAGAAGAAGAAGAAGAAGAAGAAGAAGAAGAAGAAGAAGAAGAAGAAGAAGAAGAACAACAACAACAACAACAACAACAACAACAACAACAACAACAAGAAATAATCAAAGGATCAAAGGAGTGGAAGATGTAGAGCAGCCAGAGTCCAAATGAGGAAAATGACATGGTCCCCTTCTGGGTGCACATGGGGGGGGGGGGTGGGAGTGGTGGACAGTCCAGGCCGGTGCTGCAACCAGGAGAGCAGGGCAGGCACCCGCAATCTATGTTCTTTCTGCAGCACAGCCTTCTCCGGTGATGAGAAGTCTGGTGGGACTGAGCTGCTGCCTGGGGAGATCCTGCTGCGGGTGCCAGGTGGCCCCTGCTCAGTGGTGGTTCTGCTGTGGAGCTCGAGGGGGCGAGCGGGATGGTGCAGGCTAACTGCTTGGTGACCCTCGTCCTGCCCGTGGTGTGGGCCCGGCCGCAGTCTCGAGATCTGCCCGTCGCGAGGGCGCGGAGACGAAGACGGCGCTGCGGGAGGTGGCCGGTGGCCCCATCCTGTTGGACACGGGGACGGGGGGGGGGGCGGGGTGGCGCCCTGGGCTGGGGAGGTGCTGCTGGGGTCCCTGGAGAGGCAGGGAGTGGGCCCAGGCGACATGGGGCTGGTGGTGGGCATGCACGGGCACAGGGACCCCGTCGGGAACCTGGGGCTATTCCCTGGGGCACTCCTGCTGGTGTCCTCCCCAGGGGCCTCTACCTCCCGCACACGCTGAGCAAGGAGCGGCCCCTATGGCTCGGACCCAGGCTCAAGGTGTGGGCCACGCTGGGCCATGGCGGCCAGCGGGACGTGAGCGTGGTGGTGGAGGGCACTGGCCCTGGGCACCCGTGGTGGTGGCTGGCGACATGTTCGAGTGCCACGGGGACGAGGAGTCGTGGTGGGCGCTGAGCAAAAACCCGGTGGCGCAGGAGCGGAGCCGCAGGAGGGTCCTGGCCACCGCGACTTGGTGGTTCCCGGCCACGGGGCCCCCTTCAGGGTGATCAGGGGAGCCCCGCGGTCCTGCTGCACGAGTGTCCCATGAATCTGGCACCGCCACTGGGCACTACGGATCCCGGGGTCCCTGCTTCTGCTTCAGGAACTAAGGACCCGGAGGTGCATGGGCCGAGTAGCCAGCGGGTGATGGCCACGGGCTCCAAAGTCTCCTTCGAGGAACGACCCCTCTTTTCTCTCTCATCACCAAGCTGAGTCCAAGGACTGGCCTGGGCGGTGTTGCCTCCTCTGGGACCTCATTTGTAAAACGGGGATGTGGTTAAAAATAAAAACGGGAAACCACCAACCATCTTGCCCCCAAGCCTACTGCTGGCCATGAACAGGGAATCTTGCAAATGCAGTGGGCTAGAACGGCCCCTGGATACTCTAGCCCGCTAGTTCTCTTAGGGTGCAGGCTGCAGAAAGAAGGTGCCCGCTGTAGGACACCCAAGCTCGAGCCATGATACAGCTAAGAGGGCATTTGCTTTGCATGCAGCCAACCAGGTGAAATCCCTGGTATTCCATATGGTCTCCTAGCTCTGCCAGGCGGGATCCCTTAGCAATGCCAGGTATGCCCCTTACATACACAACACAAACACACACACACACACACAGCACACCATATCAGCCTTGTCCCTCTACCCGGTCATCATTCATTCTCTCAGTCCTGAAGAGCCTTTCAACACCTGAAACGTTCCAGCCACTGCTCGCTCAGGAAGATAGGAGACAGTGAGCAACAGACAAACGACCGTCTCTTCTCGAGGTGACTTCCGAGTTATCAGAGAGGAAATACCTGTGCTGACTGAGGAGAGAGAATGATCCAACAGGAAGGGGAAAGAAGGGGGCCCTGGAGGGTGGGGTGTCTTCCTTTAGAGCGCTCTGGAAGAACATCCCGGGAGCAGAAGCTTGATGAGAACTGAGTGGAAGGAGACCTACACAACTGGGGAGAGGCGATTCCAGCCCCAGGAGCAGCCGCTATGAAGCTCGAGACAGGCGGGCCTGACCTGCTGGGAGAGCAGGAAGGTCCTGCCTCTACGCCAGGCCCCGGAAGGGCATAGGAAGGTTCTGGGTTACTTCTGAGACACAGGCCTTTGGCCTGTGAACAGGCTGATGACACAGATTCACAGAACCCACGTTTGGGTACCCGCCACTCAGACCAGTTACTCAGGGCTGAGTTGAGAATGGTTTCATCAGGAAGAGCCAACTTTGATGTGTTCTCGTGTGACCCCATCCCCACCTCCTCCCTCCCCAATCTTAACCATCAAGTTGGGACTGGGGCTTATCGGGCTGGCTGAGAATGTAAGTTAGGAGTTTAAGGTTGTGGGCAGGGCAGAGGGTCTGACTTGAGGTTGTCCGCACTGGACTCTGTGATGGTTCTCTTCTGGTCAGTGAGCTCCTCCTGTTGCTCCTCTTCCTCTTCCTCCTCCTCCTCTTCCTCTTTTGCTCCTCCCCCTCCTCCTCCAGGGGCTCTGACACCCTGAAGCAGCCTTCCAGGGCCTGACTGGTCTCTCGTTCAAGGGAAAGAGGAATCCTTGGGCGCGATAAACCCCAGAGGCATTTTCAGGCAGTCCTTGGTCCCCACCAGCCCTCCCAAATGACCAAGTTCAGCACCCCAGAGAGAGTGTGAGAACATTTCTTAGGATGAAGAGGAAGGCAGGGAGTGCAGGAGAGGCAGCGCCAGGACGCATGTATGAGGAAGCGGGTGCCTAATGCTCGCGCATTTTGGGGGTCCAAACCCATCCCTGTGTCTCCCCTTCTTTGTCTCTGGGTCACACCAGGAGGAATAGGATGGACCAGAGACCAAGGGGAGCCTGGAGTGTTTCGTATAGCCTCTGCCCAGGTTCCGGGAGACAGCCTTGGTACGTGTAGGCTGGAAGGAAAACTGTGCAGGGTGGCCAGGGTGCTGGGCACGGGTCTCTGCCTTTCTCTTTTGAGCTGCTCATTCCCACCGTGTCCTCTTGCTATGTTCTCTGGAGACGCGCACTTGGCTTTCCGTGGGGTGCTGGGCACCAGGCAGTGGTCAGGGCAGCTGTGTCCAGCAGAGTCCCTGGGTCCATCTCAGGATCCTGCATAGGGCAAAGGGTACGGAGGTCTGAACTGATGGCTCATTGGCTGTGTGGCTTGGCAGGAGTTCTGGAGGAACCCCAGTTCTTCCATCCCGGCCTCAGGGAGCACAGTCCAGACCACAGGGGACCACGGGGGGGTGGGGTGGTGCTAATGAGGGTGGCCTGGGGGCAGCCTGGGAAGGACACTTATTCCCTGTCCTGGTACGAGTCTGAGAGGAAGGTGCCCGGGCTGCGACTCCAGCAGCTCAGGCGGGGCTGCAGGGCCCCAGTGGACTGTGCGGCATTTCCTGCGAGGCCCCAGGGGTGCAGAAAAGACACTGGAGACCAGGCTGGGTCCTCCCATGCTGGGGATGGCGTGTTTGGGAAGGCCCTCAGTTCAGGACACCTGTTGGGGGGCTCTGGGACAGACAGGGAGGGGCTGCTGCTGGAGCTGGAGAGAGCAGGGGAGGGTGGGGGAGGTGTCAGCCTGGGGACCAGAGGAGAATGGGTCAGGCAGGGTGACTGTCCCTTCCTCTTGCCACAGGCAATGTGTCCTGGTGGCCGCTGTCCCCCGCCCAAACCCATGTCTCTACTCTGACTCACCAGAGACTCCCCAAGACTAGCTGCAAAGTAGCACTATGAGCCCACAGGGAGGGCCCGAGGCTTCCCACACCACCCGCTCTGCTCTTGTCCCCAGCAGCCCATCAGGAGCCCCTCTCTACACCCTGCACCCCTGTACCTGCCTCCTCCCCCCCGTGGGGACAGGGTTGAGAGCGGCCCCCCACCTTTGTCTCTGTGCTGTTGCTCTCCTGCCCTGACCAGGACCTGCGGAGCTGCCTGCTGGCTGATCTCTCTGCCTGGACACCCACAACAGGCTCAGCCCCTGCCTTGTGCCCATGCTTTCCAAGAGGAACCTCTCAGGTCCCTTTCCAGGAGGCCGATGTGGTTCCCACTCCCCTCCCCCCACTGCCTCCTGGGGCCCCCTCCCCCACAGCCTTGGGACCCATCTCAGTGGACACCCACCCATGCAGGAAGCCTGCACCTCTGTGGGGGCAACAGAACCCAGCAGCACTTCAGCAGCCTCTGCAGCCCCCACACTGCCCAACTGGGGAACTGAAGGGGCTTCCCCCAAACCACACCGCGGGGCACGCGGCCTCCTCAGCACCCATCTCTAGGCTGTATATGTGTGTGTGTGTTTGCATGTGTATCTGCGTGTGTGTCTGTGTATCTCTGTGAGTCTCTGTGCATATGTGTGTCTGTGTATCTCTGTGAGTCTCTGTGCATATGTGTGTCTGTGTATCTCTGTGTTTCTATGTATGTGTGTATATATATCTCTCATCTCTCTGTGTGTATATATATGTTTGTGTGTCTGTGCATTTGTGTGTATATCTGTATCTCTGTGTGCATCTCTGTGTGTCTGTGTATCTTGGTGTGTCTGTGTGTGCGCGCATGTGTGTGTATCTCTGTGCGCATGTATGTGTGTGTGTGTGTGTGTGTGTGTGGTCATGTGTGTGTGTGTGTGTGTGTGTGTGCGCGTGTGTGAGTGAGTGTCCTCATGGTGCTCAGAAATCAGTGGACCCCATGGTTCTAGGATCACACCTGGCTGATGGTTTCACAGGGACCCACCTGCCAGCCCCTCCTCTGACTCTCTTCCTGGCACAGGAGCTGGTGTCACCCAGTAGGAGGCTGGGGAGGGGGAGGGGCCCTGCACCACCTACCTTGGCTTCTCTTCCACACGAGGTAGGAGATCAGCCCCAAAATTGTCATTTTGAGAAGGGCAATGGTCACCGTGACTATGACCACAGCATCCAGCCTCCGGGGCCCTGAGTTCTCTGTGCTGTTGGTCACATCCAGGCCAGTTTCAGGTTGGGCTGAGGAGACACAGGACATCAGCGGATTCTCCTCAGGAGGCCCAGAGGACTCTGATGCCCATATTCCAATACAACTTTCAAGATACTACATGACATGAAACCATACTGTAGTTCAGTGGAATTTTCATAAAACATTTTCTCTTTTCTTTTTTTTTTCTCTTTTTTTTTTTGGTTTTGTTTGGTTTTTTGAGCCATACCTGTTGACGCACAGGGTTTATTCCTGGTTTTGCACAAGGAATTGCTCCTGGCAGTGTTCAGGGTACTGTGTGGGATGCTGGTGATCGAACCTGGGTTGGCCACATCTAAGACAAGTGTCCTCCCCACTGTGCTATCACTCCCATCCCATCCATAACATCACACACACACACTGTCCTCCCATTGTTCATCGATTTTCTCGAGCGGGCCCAGTAACATCTCCATTATGAGAATTCTTGTTACTGTGTTTGGCATATTGAATACTCTCAGTAGTTTGCCAGGCTCTCTGAGAGGGGCAGAAGAATCAAACCTGGCTCGGCCAGGCTGACTGCGCTCAAGGCAAACGCCCTACTGCTGTGCTATCACTCCAGCCCATCCATAACATAACTATATATATATA
Organism: Sorex fumeus; assembly: GCF_029834395.1. Lineage (NCBI taxonomy): Eukaryota > Metazoa > Chordata > Mammalia > Eulipotyphla > Soricidae > Sorex > Sorex fumeus. The sequence goes on along the minus strand of NW_026606401.1, from coordinate 29,372 downwards.
TATTTTTTTTTTGGAAGGGTGTCACACCAGTAATGCTCAGTGGTGACTCTGGCTCTGCACACAGACTCATTCATGGTAGTGCTCCAGGGACCATCTGGGATACCAGGGATTGAAACCCGGTCAGTCACATGCAAGGCAAATGCCCACCCCACTACACCATTGCTCTGGCCCCCATAAAACCATTTTCAAAAATAAAGTCAGCATTATCATAGAGCAGATAAGGGCTGGAAAGACCCACATCCACAAGAACAAAAGCAACCGGTGCTGGCGCGGATGTGGCGAGAAAGGGACCCTCCTTCACTGCTGGTGGGAATGCCGGCTGGTCCAACCCTTTTGGAAAACAGTATGGACGACTCTCAAAAAATTGGAATTTGATCTGCCATTTGACCCAGCTATAGCACTCCTGGGAATATATCCCAGAGAGGCAAAAAGGTATAGTCAAAGTGACATCTGCAATTGTTTGTTCATTGCAGCACTCTTTACAATAGCCAGAATCTGGAAAAAACCTGAGTGCCCAAGAACAGATGACTGGTTAAAGAAACTTTGGTACATTTACACAATGGAGTACTATGTAGCTGTTAGAAAAGATGAAGTTATGAAATTTACATACAAGTGGTACTACATGGAAAGTATCATGTTAAGCGAAATGAGTCAGAAAGAGCGGGATAGACACAGAAAGATCGCATTCATCTGGGGAACATAAAGCAACAAAAAGTGAGAGTGACACACAGGAATGGCTGAGATTAGTACCAGGAATTTTGCTCCATGAATGGAAGGCCAGCCACAGGCTCTAGGTGAAAAGGAAGCTCAGATAGAGAAGAGAGTACCAAATGAAGGGTGTTGTGAGGGCCCTCCCAGGGTGGGAGAAGCATGCTAAAAGTAGTCGATAGACCAAACATGATTGCCACTCAAAGCCTCTCTTGCAAAACACAGTACCCAAAAGAAGAGAGAGAGAACAAGGGGGAATACCCTGCCACAGAGGCAGGATGGGACGGGGGGGGGGGGATGAGGGGGGGGGATGCTGGGACCCATGGGGATGGATGACGGGCACTGGTGGAGGTATGGGGACTTGATCATTGTATAACTGAAACCCAAGCACAAAATTTGTAAGCCTATAACTGTACCTCATGGTTTTTCACTAATAAAAAAAAAAAAAGGGCTGGAAAGAGAGATCAGCACGTTAGGCACTTCTTGTGCGCAGCTGACCCGGTCCTGTCCCCAGCATCAAGAATCGTGCCCTGAGCACCGCCTGGCACAGCCCCAGAGTTTTCTTCCTTGACCATGGAAGAGAGACAATAGAGGACTCCTTAGTTGAATCTGGTATGTGGGAAAACCCAGTTTGGCCCTTGGCGCCATGTGACCTCCAGAGTACCAAAGGAGGTTCAGCTCTGCAGAACCCCAAGTCTGGCCTAGGTGAACCCCGGCACCCCAGGACTCAAACAGCCTTAATTCCTGGGCCCTTGATTGAAAGGCTGGCCTAGCTGACCAACAGTGCCAGGAGTGGCCCTTGAGGCCCTTGAGAATGACTTGGGAAACCCCTCAATAAAAGAAAATCTTTTGAACTCTAACTGCTTTATAGAATTTGGGACTTAGGAGGTTTGGTGCCACCCAGAAAGTCAGCCTAGATTCCCGGGCCAAGTGCATAGGCAACTGAGGTGACTTCAGGCATCTGAAACCCCAGAATTGCTAATGTGCCTTTGGCAGGACCCAACTATTTGGAACCAAGTTTCTGGAAAATTAAATGGCCAAAAGTTAGGTAGGTGGGAGTCACGCCCACAAACCAGCTCTGGCCCAGCTTTTTTTTTTTCTTTTTTGGGTCACACCCAGCGATGCACAGGGATTACTCCTGGCTCATGCACTCAGGAACTACTCCTGACAGTGCTCAGGGGACCATAGGGGATGCTGGGAATCAAACCTGGGTCGGCCTCATGCAAGGCAAATGCCCTAACTGCTGTACTATCACTCCAGCCCTCTCTGGCTCAGCTACACAAGTTCAATAATCTATTTAGCATCTGCTTGAGGGTCAGGCTGAGGGGGTTGGTAGGATGGGTCAAAGTAAGGGTGAGGGGGAAGGAGCAATGGTGTGGAATTGGTGTTGAAATAATGAATGCAATAATATTGTGAATAGATTGATGAAAGATTAAAAAAGTAGAAAAACAAGAATTTGGGGCTTAGAAATAAGAAAGTAGACAACTGTCTCTGTACAATTATGCAATGGGTTGGTCTGCAAAGCAAACCCTCTGCAGGATAAGATTGATATGGAAAAACAAACTTAGGAGTGACACTGGCTGGCAAGATTTCATTGCTGTGATGACTTTGCATGGTGAAAGTCAACTCAAAATTACTCTATTTTCCTATATTTATTTATAAAAGAAATGGGTATGAATATCACATGAATTTCATGAATTAAAAATTGCATTTGGGTGAGCATAGCTGGAGGCATTCAGGGCTTCCTTCTGCTCTGTACTCAGGGATCCCTTTTGGTGAGGTAAGAGACCATCTGAGGTAATAGGGATTGAACCCGACTTAGCCACATGCAAGGCAAGCATCCTACCCACTGTCCCACCCACTGTCTCCAGCCTGCAAAATTTAATATTGATGACCAAATTCTTCAGAAATGTAACTGAAATGGAGAATGCGAAAAGGAGGAGGCTTTAGGACAAAGGGGCTGGCCCGAGCAGCTGACTCACCAGGGGTGACGCTTAGTTTGGTTCCCTGGATGGACTCAAGCACCTGTGGCCCACATCTCTTTGTGTTCAGAGTCACTTGGCAGAAGTACGTGGTCGCGTCCCCCCTCCGCAGGTCCCAGATGAGGAGGGCACCCTGGGTCTGGCCTTGTGTCCAGTCCAGGCGGAGACGGTCCTTGAACTCCTTATGGGTCCAATTCAGAGTCTGGTTGTAGATGAAATCTCCATGTAAGTGCTTCCACCTCCAGCCTATCTTCACCTCAGGATTCTCGGCTAACTCCCAGCCGTGGTGGAAGGAGCAGGGGATGCGGACGGAGCTGCCCTCGAGGGCTTCCAGGTGCTCTTGCTGGTTGACCCCATGGCCAGTGTTGCAGTCTCCAGGGGCAGCTGGTTGGGGAGGAGAGACACAGAAGTAAGAGTCCCACGTCTCTGGCTCCATGTCCCTGGGCAGGGCAGGACCGTCCCTCTGAGCAATGTCCTCTGTCTAAGCTTAATGGACAGGGATGACCCAGCACCAGGCCAGCCCTTTGCTCCTGGCCATAGAGACCCTGCTCTGCTCCCCAGAGGCATGTCCCCCAGGTGCCAGCCCCACCCTGAGGAGTTCCCCTGTCCAGTCACTCACCGTCCAGCAGAGAGGCTAAAGGGGCAGCAGCATCAGTGGGTCCGGGCCCATGCCGTGCTCTGCTCAGGGCGGGCAGCAGCAGGGCTGCTCTGGGGGGCTGCAGGGGGCTCCTGAGCACAGCGGAGGGAGGAGCAGGGAGGGAAAGCACAGGGAGCCCTACTGTGACCAGCACTTCCTATGACCGAGGCTGCTCTCTTCCTATATTGCACAAGGGCCTCCCATGGCCAGTGAGGGGGATCCCAGCTGCCTTAAGTGCGGGGCAGGTCCTGACCGGGTTTGGGCTCCCTCAGAGCAAGGGGCTGAGAGATGGGGGCTGGCACCTGGCCACCCTCTGCACCTTCTCTGGGGGCTGTGCCCACCGTCACAGGCTGAGGTGGTCCACGGCTGATGAACTAGGCCAAGGGGTGGGTGGCCAAAAAATTCACAGAGGAAGTACTCTTGGCTTCTGGGTGGCAGCAAACAAAGTCACTTCCCTTCTCCCTGTCCCCAACCCCAGCGACACCTCTCAGGTTCCCCCTTGCACTGCCAAGTTCTTTTCCTCCCTCGCAGGCCTGAGAAAGGAAGTTCAGTGTCTTCACAGAGATCGTTGTCTGTCAGCCCTTTTCTCTGCCCCGTCCTGTCGTGGTTGGAGTGTGTCTTATCTCCCCTGGGAAAGCCATGGCCAGAGCCCAGAACTTTCTGGGCTTTGAAAGTTGCTTGAGAGGATTGGGGAGAGCTGGGCAAGGGCCGGTGAGGAACCAGGAGTGTCCAGGAGTGCCCTGAGGGTGACACCGGCTTCCCTCCTGCCCGCTGACCCGGGGTTCAAGGCTTACACGTCTTCTTCCTAGCCAGGCCGCCTGGGGAGGCCCAGACTCACTAGGGTCACCACTGCCCACTCCACAGGGCAGTGCAGGATGTCCCCAAAGCAAGCCCTTGGCTGACAGCCCTGAGTAAATGCTGTCAGATGCCTGAGGCCGCGCAGCCTCCTGATGGGTCTCTTGGAATCAGGGGGCTTGTTTCATGCCATGGTCTGCCCCGGCCCAGCTACATCCCCCAGAATAACCGTGAGGGGACATTTCTGTTCAGAAAGAGAGAGTGACTCACAGGGTGCCATCCTCCTTCTCTAAAAATGAGAGACCTGACAAATGTATGGTTGGGGCCCTGCACACAGAGGGCTTCAGGGAGGAGGTCGAGGGCTGGTGTTTGGTCAAGGTTGAGGGGGGAGGGACAGCTTGTATAAGATCAGTGGCCCAGAGAAGGGCCAGAGCAGTGTTAAATAAACAGAATTTATTTCCGGAGGCCCTCCCGTTGATCGTCGATTTGCTCGAGCGGGCCCAGTAACGTCTCCATTGGAGACTTTGTTGTTACTGTGTCTGGCATATCGAATACTCTCGGTAGCTTGCCGGGCTCTTTCTTTCCTGAGGAAACCAAATTTCTTTCCCGAGGGCACCGCTGCTGTCCTCCCTGAGCAATATTTCCTTTCTCTCCCCCATATCTGGTTCATATTGGTAATGCTGACGCGGTCCTGATTTTAGAAGCTCGAACAAACCCAGGCGTCCCATGTGTATCACATCCCGACTGGCCTATCTCCCCCCACCACCCCTCTGGTCCAATTCATTCTCATCTACGGGAAGAATTTGCTCTAGGTGAACGAAAAAGTCAGTTTCTCTAGAAATAGCCTCCTAATCTGAGGAGAGCCTGCCTGGAAGAAAGTCAGAAAACTATGTTTCCTCAATGACCCCAAAGAGGGAAGCAACAAAAAGAACAGGGACTGAAAGACAAGAGAACAGATCAGACAGACGGACAGACAGACACCACACCAGCAGAAATCTGTGCTGTCAGGAGTGAGTGTGTGCTTAGTTAAAATATTCTGTGGGTGACATGATTTTCTGAAACAAGCCAAAAGCCTTGGAAATGTTTTGCAGGGTCACCTGCTTTCCTCCTGGGTCCCCCTACTACCATTAGGGCTTAGCTCCTCTAATTCCGTGTGAGTACTTCCTGTTACAGAGTACAGTTCTCGTTCACTCGGCTCACAGAAGTTTCCCCACCCAGAGAGCTGGAGAGAGAGCACAGGACTTGGGCACCTGCCTGGATGCAATTTAGCTGTGGCGCGGTGCAGACACCAGCTCAGCGTCTGTCCCTGAGCCCAGAGCTGGGCTGGGCTTCTGAGCACTGCCTGGCACAGCCACACAGTTTTCTTCCTTGACCGTGGCAGAGACCACAAAAGGCTCCATGCTCGTGTCTGTCCTTGGAAAACCCAGTTTGACTCTTGGCAAAAAGTGACCTCCTGAGTACAGCAGGTTCAGCTCTGCTGAACCCCAAATGTGACCTGGCTCACTCCAGACACACAGGGCTCCACAGCCTTGTGTCCTGGGCCCTTGATTGAAAGGCTTGCCTGGCTGACTGACAGTGACCAGGAGTGGCCCCTGGGGCCCCTGAGAATGACTGAGCTATCCCCTCAATAACAAAAATCTTTTGAGCTCTACACTGTTTATAGAATTTGGGGATTGGGGGTATGGTGCCATCCAGCAGGCCAGCCTGTACCCGCAGAGTGAGTGTATCAGCAACTGAGGTGCCTTCGGGAGTCTTGAAACCCCAAAATTTCCGCTGTGCCTCTGGCCAGACCCCAACAACTTGGGACCAAATTTCTTAAGAAATGAAAAGCCCAAAAGTTAAGTGTATTGGATAGATGCCCACAAACCAGTCGCGGCTCAGTTAGACAAGCTCAATAATCTACTTAGCATGTGCCTAAGGGGCAGGCTGGGGGGTGGTGCGAAGAGTCAAAATAATGGTGGGGGGAAGGTGCAATGGTGGTGGGATTGGTGTCTATGCCACAACACACCCCTTGGAGGTGACCAACAGGTCCGAGGGCATGGTGGGTCCGTCAGGGTGAGAGCCGCGGCCACTGGGCTGCGGTCACCGCAGGAGGTGCCATTTAGGCACTGTTGGGGCACTCTGAGCCTGGTGGGGCACATAGTAATGGGGGTGTTGGCCATTGTCAGGGGTCTCCTGACTGAGTGCAGCGAAGAGGAGGGACAGCCCTGGGGGCTACCAGAGGTCCTCGCATAGCCACTTGACGAAGGAGACACTGGCCACATCTGAGAAAGTCAACTTCTGGGGCTCCGCCTTGGATTGGAGACAGAGAAAGGTCCCGGAGACCCCAGAAGCTCCTGAGGATGTGGGGGGCAGGATGTGGGATGTGAGGGGCAGGCCAAAAGGAGCCCAGTTGTGGGGAAGATAAAGCACCTTTTTGTGGAATATAAAGTAACATAATAGGAGACAGCGGGTAGGGTGTTTGTCTTGCAGGTGACATCATATGCTATTCATAATCACTTAATCACTTAATCACTTAACTTCCCGTTAGTCGTTGATTTGCTCGAGCGCGCGCCAGTAACGTCTCCATTTGTCCCTGTTGCGTGCTAGTGTAGCCCAATGGCATCTCTTCGCTCCGGGAACATGGAGGGCCTCAAACCGATCGTTCATGACCTTGACAAAGAAGTCTGACCATCTGGTAGGTGGGCGGCCACGCGGTCTTTTGACATCCCGTGGAATCCAGTCGGTAACAGCTCTAGTCCAGTAGTCGTCTTTAAATCTCATTACGTGACCAGCCCATCTGATTTTCGACACCTTGGCAAATGAGACAGCGTCCCTGATTCTTGATTGTCGATGGATGTCAGAACTCCGGATTCTTTCTCTCATTTGAGTGAAACGTGATATTCCAAGCATAGCTCTTTCTATTCTTCTTTGGGAGACCTGAATAGCGTTCTCATCCTGTTTGCGTAGGGCCCAGGTCTCTGAGGCATATGTTAATGCAGGAAGAACAGTGGAATCAAAGAGATGTGCCCGGAGCCGGAGGTTCTTCGTCCTCTTAGCTATTTCTTCGACGTTCTTGAAGGCGTTCCAAGCCACTCTCTTCCTCCTGCGCAGCTCGGGTGCCAGGTCATTTGTCATGTTGACCTCTCGACCTAGGTACACATAGCTGTTGCATTCAGAGATGGTCGTTCCGTTGAGAGCGAATGGGGCGTCAGGAACGAGGCTGTTTCTCATGAACATTGTCTTCGTAAGATTCAGCTGTAGTCCTACCTTTCCACACTCACGGTCAAAGTCGGCCAGCATTTGTGCCGCTTGGCTGATGTTTGGTGTTATTAAAACAATGTCATCAGCAAAGCGGAGGTGGTGTAGTTGCCAACCATCTATCTTCACTCCCATTCCTTCCCATTCCAGTCGTCGCATGATGTTCTCAAGGGTGGCACTGAAGAGTTTCGGTGAAATGGTATCACCCTGCCGCACCCCTCTCTTGACATCAACGATCACTTCTTTGTAGAATGGTGAGATCCTGGTAGTGATCCGCAATACAGCTCACGGAGGATCCTGATGTATTGGGCTTGAATGCCCTGATTGGCTAGGGCTTCAATGACCGCTTCCGTCTCAACAGAATCAAAGGCCTTCTTTAAATCAATGAACGTTAAACAGAGCGGCATCTTGAACTCCCGAGAAACCTCAATGAGCTTGGTTATCGTGTGGATATGATCGATGGTGCTGAATCCTTTGTGGAACCCGGCTTGCTCGCATGGTTGTCCTTCATCTAGTGTTCTGCCAATCCTATTTAGGATGACTCGAGTGAACAACTTGTAGATGACAGACAATAGGCAGATCGGGCGATAGTTGCCAATGTCATGGATGTCTCCCTTCTTGAAGAGTAGTACGGTCCTGCTGGTTTTCCATTGGGACGGAACCTTGCATTCAGACAGGTAGCGAGTGAAGAGCCGAGCCAGTGTATTGATGAGTACTGACGGCAGGTTTTTCAGGTGTTCAGCTCTGACCTTGTCTGGGCCAGGTGCTGTTTGTTTCTTTACCGAAGAAATGGCGTGTCGGATTTCGGAAGGGAGAACATTGGGAACGACATATCCATCCTGTGGAATTTGGTATGTCGGCAAGTGGACATGGCTGTCGAAGAGATTTGAGTAGAAGTCATGGATAATCTTCTTCATTACCATTCTGGAGAATGTGATGGATCCATCAGGACATCGGAGGGCAGTCATCTTGGTCGTGTAGTTGGCGAAGGACAGGCGGGCGTTACGAATACTTTTCCCGGCTTCTGCCGCATCTACCAGTACTTCTGCTCTTCTCTCTTTGAGGTCTTCCTTGATCGCATCTCTGCACTGCTTTGCGAGCTCGGACGTTAGCTTGCGGTTGCCTGAGGCATGCGCCAAACCACGCTGACGAATTAGCTCAAGAGTTTTCGAAGATAGGCGATTTTTTGTGGCTATCTCTCTCTTGGCGTTCCTCGCACATTCATGGAGGTGCTGAACCAGTCGATCGTATTCCTCGTCAATGTTGTCAACAATGGCATCTTCCCATGTTGTCGCAATAGTACCAAAGAGTTCCCAGTTGGTGGTCATTCTGGGAGTTCTCTTTTTGAACTTTGCAGCCCTTTCTCCCCGCTCTGTGAAGTAGAATTTTGCACGAAGGAGACAGTGGTCCGATCCCATTCAAAATTTTGGGACAACAGCGACATCGGTCAGGCAAAACCATCGATTGAATATGATGTGGTCTATTTCGTTGTGGAATCGTCCACCGGGAGATTCCCATGTCCATCGTTTAGATTCTGCCTTCTGGAACTGTGAGTTACCATGAATGGTCTTGGTCAACATGATGAACTCAGACAGTCTCTCACCCTGTTCGTTCCATTCTAGGCCATGGGTCCCGATGTGAAGTTCTTCAGCTGATCTTCTCGGTCCTATCTTGGCATTAAAATCACCCACAATGATCTTGTAGAAGGTGTGGTCTTCTTTATAGAACTTCTCTAGCTCCATGTAGAACTTCTCGATTTCTCTTTCATCATAATGAGATGTTGGTGCGTAGACAACGAAGATAGAAACTGCAGGCAGTGAGCCACATCTATTCAAATGTAAACGTCCGATTCGGGTTGTTAGGCATTCTAATGAATCAATGTTCTTGGCCAAGTTTGTGTTGACAAGGACACCGACGCCTCCAACACCTCTTTTATCGCATGTTCCGAGGAACAATTCTTCTCCAGTGTCGAAAACGGCATGGTGAGATTTGTACTTTCTTGGCTCGGTCAGACCAATGATGTCGTACTTGATCATTCGCGCTTGTACCATCAGGTCCTCGATGGATGCATCTGATGCTAGCGTACGTGCATTGAAAGTACAGACGATCATTTTTGTCTTCCTTCGTTGTGGCAGCCTAGGTCGACATTCATAATCAACAATAGAAAAAGATAATGTGGCAGAGCCCACAGGGGTCCTGGGAGCTTAGAGGAGTTAGAAAGGAAGGAAGAGGGGACCTGGGGACAGGATTCCAGGGTCCTTGCAGGATTCCAGGGCGGGGGGGGGGGTGTGTGCAGCTGTTGTCCGAGCAGCCGACTCACCTGGGGTGACGCTGAGTTTGGTTCCCCAGATGGACTGAATCACCCGTTTCCCGCATCTCTTTGTGTTCAGCATCACTTGGCAGAAGTACGTGGTCGTGTCCCGCCTCCGCAGGTTCCAGATGAGGAGGGCACCCTGGGTCTGGCCCTGGGTCCAGTCCAGGCGGAGACGGTCCTTGAACTCCTTATGGTCCCAATTCAGAGTCTGGTTGTAGATGAAATCTCCATTTAAGTGCTTCCACCTCCAGCCTATCTTTACCTCAGGATTCTCAGCTAACTCCCAGTTGTGGTGGAAGGAGCAGGGGATGCGGATGGAGCCGCCCTCGAGGGCTTCCAGGTGCTCTTGCTGGTTGATCCCATGGCCAGTGTTGCAGTTTTCAGGGGCAGCGGTTTGGGGAGAAGAGACACAGAAGTGTGAGCCCCACGTCTCTGGACCCATGTCCCTGGGCAGGGCAGAACCGTCCATCTGAGCAGTGTCCTCTGTCCAGACTTAGGGGACAAGGGAAGAGGGGGTAACCCAGCACCAGGGCAGCCCTTTGCTTCTGCCCTACTCCCTCAGAGGCACATCCCCCAGGTGCCAGACACAGCCCGTGGGGTTGCCCTGTCCAGGCCACTCACTGTCCAGTAGGGAGGCCAGCAGGGCTAGCAGCAGCAGCGGGGCCCGACCCATGCCATGCTGTGCTCAGGGTGGGCAGCAGTGAGGCTGCTCTGGGAGGCTGTCGGGGGCTCCTAAACACAGTGGAGGAAGGAACAAGCGGGGACAGCGCAGGGAGCTAGAGCGTGACCAGCACTTGCTGTGACTGAGGCTACTCTGTTCCTGTATTGCACAGGGCCTCCCTGTGGCCAGTGCGGAGGCCCCACCTGCCTTATGTGTGGGGCGGGGTCCTGACCCAGGTGCTGGGCTCTCTCCCCACTCTTCTGCACCCCTGCTTAGCTGTCCCTGGACAGCCCGAGGGCTAGTGTGCATCTCTGGCACTTCCCTTATCTCGGCTTCTTCCTGATCACATCCTGCCTGAGACAGGGCGACCACGGGGCCAGAGGAGGCTGTCAGGAGAGACCCGGTGGCCCTGGGCCTCTCTCAGCCTCTGCCTCAGAGCGAGGGACTGAGAGATGGGGGCTGGCACCTGGCCCCCTCAGCGCCCACTCTGGGGGCTGTGCCCATCGTGCCCAGGCTGAGGCGGTCCAAGGCTGAAGAACTAGACCAAGAGGTGGGCGGCCAGGATTTCATAGAGGAGGTGCTCTCGGCTTCTGTGGTGGCAGAAAACAAAGCGACTTCTCTTCTCCCTGTCCCCAACCCCAGCATCACCTCTCAGGTTCCCCCTTGCACCACCAAGTTCTTCTTTTTCTCCCTCACAGGCCTGGGAAAGGAGGTGCAGTATCTTCACAGAGACCGTTGTCTGTCAGCCCTTTTAGCTCGGCCCCATCCGGTCGTGGTTGGAGCGAGTCTTATCTCCCCTGGGAAAGTAGTGGCCAGAGCCCGGAACTTTCTGGGCTGTGAAAGTTGCTGGTCCACCAGGTGTCAGTGGATACAGTTTTGTGAACGCACCGAAGCTTCTATCAGCATCTTGAACTCTCTCTCCTTCCCCCCGGGGGCCGGCCCCAGTGAGGGCTCCAGAGCCGGGATTCAGAGACCTTGGGCCAGAGTGATCCTCAGAGCCCTGCTGGCATGTGACCACCGCCGAGATTCAAGAAACTGGAGCTGGACTCTTGGTGATAGTGCAACAGGAGGGTGTTTGCTTTGCACTCAGCCCACCTGGGTTCGATCCCTGGCATCCCATATGGTCCCTTGAGCACCACCAGGAGTGATCCCTAAGCACGGAGCCAGGAGTAGCCTGTGAGTTTTATCAGGTGTGACACAAAAACAACAAAAAACAACCCAAACCCATATTCAGGAACCTGGTTGGCTTGGGGACAGGCAGTGCTCCCTGGGGACCATGTGCTCTGAGGAGGCTTTGATGCCTGAGGCCCAGGGGGGAGTCCAGGGCTGCCCTGGCACAACTGGAGAGGGCCCGGCTCAGTGCTGGGTCTGTGTCCTTGAAGCCAGCAGACGGGGAAGTGTGTGTGGCTGTGGGGGCCTTGGGTTCCTGAGGGACCATCTGACTACGGGGGGAAATTCTGAGCAGGGTAGGAGGACCTCGGTCTGGCTGCCCAGCATGTAGGGCCCCATCCACTCAGCAGATCCTCAGTTTTGGGGGGCTGAGCCCCAACTTTTCTGTGCTGGGAAGCCTCCTGAAAGTTTCTGGTTCTCACGAAACCAAAACTCCAGGTTGCTTTGTTGGGGAGAGGGGGTCTCACTTCCTTGCCCTTTACACAATTTTCGGCGCCACTCTGATTTCCAGACCCCTCCCACCCCTTCCATCCTCCCTCCAACCCCGATCCCACGTTGCCCAGCACCATCCCAGGCCTTGGAGGTAGTCTGCAGGGTCACCTGGTTTCCTCCTGGGTCCCCCCACTACCGTTAGTGCTTATCTCCTTTAATTCCGTGTGACTGCTTCCTGTTATAGGGTACAGCTCTCCTTCACTCAGCTCACAGAAGTTTTCCCTTGTGAGCTCTGCTCAAAATTCCACCCCCAACCCCCACCCCGAGAGCTGGAGAGAGAGAGAGAGAGAGAGAGAGAGAGAGAGAGAGAGAGAGAGAGAGAGAGAGAGAGAGAGGAGGACAGGCTCGGGCACTGGCCTGGATGCAATTTAGCCATGGCACCGGTGCAGACCCCAGCTCAGCGTCTGTCCCTGAGCACAGAGCTGGGCCGGGATTCTGAGCACCGCCTGGCACAGCTGCACAGTTTTCTTCCTTGACCATGGCAGAGAGACAACAAAGGGCTCCATGCTTGTGTCTGGCATGTGGAAAACCCAGTTTGATCTTTGGTACCACAAGGCCTCCTGAGTACAGCAGGTTCAACTCTGGAGAACCCCAAGTGCGGCCCTGGTGACCCCTGACACACGGGGTTCAAACAACCTTGTGTCCTGGTCCCTTGATTCAAAGACTGGCCTGGCTTACTGACAGTGGCCAGGAGTGGCCCCTGGGGACCCTGAGAAAGACTTGGGAGGCCCCCAAATAACAAAAAATATTTTTAACTCTATGCTGCTTTATAGAATTTGGGACTTAGGGGGTACGGTGCACACAGCAAGTCAGCTTGTACCCATGGGGCGAGTGCATCAGCAGCTGAGATGCCTTCAGGCTTCCTGATACCCCCAAATTGCCACTGAGCCTCTGGCCAGACCCTAACACTTTGGGACCAAGTTTCTGGAGAAATTAAACAGAAAAAAGTTAGGTATGTGGGAGTCACGCCCAGAGCTAGCAAGCTCAATAATCTGCTTAGCATCTGCCAAAGGGGCAGGTTGGGGGTTGGTGGGAAGGGTCAAAGTAATGGTGGTGGGATTGGTGTTGAAATACTGAATGTAAACAATTACTGTGAACAGCTTTATAAAAATTTTTAGAAGTAGAAAAACAAGAATTTGGGGCTTAGAAATCAGAAAGTAGATAAATTGTCCCTATACAATTATGCAGTGAGGTTGGTCTGCAGAGCAAACCCTCTGCAGGTTAAGAATCCATAAGTAAACACCAACTTAGGAGTGACACTGGCTGACAAGATTTCTTTGCTGTGAGGACTTTGCACGGTGAAAGTCAACTGAAAATTACTCTATTTTCCTATATTTATTTTAAAAATGAGTTTGAATATCACTTTAATTCCATGAATTAAGAAATTGTATTTGGGTGAGCATACCTGGCGGTATTCAGGGCTTCCTTCTGCTCTGTGCTCAGGAATCCCTCTTGGTGACGCCAGAGACCATATGCGGTAGTAGGGATTGAACCCGGGATGCAAGGCATGGCAAGGCACGACAAGCCACATGCAAGGCAAGCATCCTATCCACTGACCTACGCACTGTCTCCGGCCCACAAAATTTGGTTTATTGATGACCAAATTCTTCAGAAATGTAACTGAAATGGAGAGTGTGAAAAGGAGGAGGCTTTAGGACAAAGGGGCTGGTCCGAGCAGCTGACTCACCTGGGGTGACGCTGAGTTTGGTCCCCTGAATGGACTGAAACATCTTTGGCCCACATCTCTTTGTGTTCAGCCACACTCGGCAGAAGTACATGGTCGCGTCCTTGCTCCGCAGGTTCTGTATGAGGAGGGTACCCCTGGTCTGGCCCTGTGTCCAGTCCAGGTGGAGACGGTTCTTGAACTCCTCAAGGGTCCAACTCGGAGTCTGTTTGTAGATGAAATCTCCATGGTAGTTCTTCCACCTCCAGGCTATCTTCACCTCAGGATTCTTGGCTAACTCCCAGCTGTGGTGGAAGGAGCAGGGGATGCGGACGAAGCCGCCCTCGGGGGCTGACAGGTGCTTTTGCTGGTCGACCCCAAAGTTTTGATTGCCACAGTTTTCAGGGGCAGCTAATTGGGGAGGAGAGACACAGAAGTTTGAACCCCATGCCCCATGTCCCTGGGCAGTGCAGGACCGTCCATCTGAGCAGTGTCCTCTGTCCAAGCTTAATGGATAGGGATAACCCAGTACCAGGGGAGCTCTTTGCTCCTGGCCATGGGGGCCCTACCCTGGACCCCGTGAGGTGCGTCCCCCAGGTGCCAGCGCCACCCCATAGGGTTCCCCTGTCTGGTCACTCACCGTCCAGCATGGAGGCCAGCAGGGGCAGCAGCAGCAGCAGGGCCGGGCCCATGTCGTGCTCTGCTCAGGGCTTGCGGCAGCGATGCTTCTCTGTGGGCGGCTGAGGGCTTACGAGCACAGTGGAGGGAGGAGCAGGCGGAGGCAGCGCAGGGAACCCCAGCGTGACCAGCACTTCCTGTGACCAAGGCTGCTCTGTCTGTATTGCACAAGGGCCTCTCTTGGCCAGTGCAGGGTCCCCACTGTCTTAGGTGTGGGGTCGGGTCCTAACCCGTGTGCTCAACTTTCTCCCCTCTCCCCTGCACCCCTGCTTAGCTGCCCCGGACACCCTGAGGGAGCTCGCCGGTGTGCATTTCTGGCTCTGCCCTTGTCTCTGCTCCTCCCTGGCTATTCCTACCCGGGGACGGAGTGGCTGCAGGGCCTGTCGAAGCTCCCAGGAGGGACATCTTGACCTTGGGCCTCTCTCAGCCCAGCCTCAGAGAGAGGGATATGAGAGATGGGGGCTGGCACCTGGCCACCCTCAGCGCACACTCTGGGGGCTGTGCCCACCCATGCCCAGTCTGAGGTGAAGGACTAGGCCAAAGGGCGGGTAGCCATGACTTCACAGAAGAAGTGCTCTCGGCTTCTGCAGTGGCAGCTAACATAGTGACTTCCCTTCTCCCTGTCCCCAACCCCAGCGTGACCTCTCAAGTTCCCCCTTGCACTGCTAAATTCTTCTTTTCCTCTCTCGCAGGTCTGAGAAAGCAGGTGCAGTGTCTTCACAGAGCCCCTTGTCTGTTAGCCCTACACACTTCTTTTTTTTTTAATTAGTGAAACACCATGAGGTACAGTTGTATACTTACAAGTTGTTGTGCTTGGGTTTCAGTTATGCAATGATCGAGTACCCATCCCACAACCAGTGCCCATTCTCCACCCCCACCAATCCCAGTATCCCTCCCACCCCCCCATCCCCCATCCCACCCTGCCTCTGTGTCAGGGCACTCCCTTTTGTTCTATCTCTCCTTTTGGGTGCTGTGGTCTGCAGAAGAGACATTGGGTGGCAATCATGTTCGGTCCGTAGATTACTTTGAGTAGCCCTACACACTTCTTGCTTCATAAAATCATTGTCGCTGTCCTGTTGTTCATCGATTTGCTCCAGTGGGCCCAGTATCATCTCCGTTGTGACACTTGTTACTGTGTTTGACATATCAAATACTTAGGTGTGGGGTAGCTTGCCAGGCTTTGCTGTGCAGGCGAGATACTCTCAGTAGCTGTCTCATAAAATATATATATTACTATTATATATCATATAGGCTGGAGCAATAGCACAAACGACTGAGTTCTGCATCCCAGACAGAGTGTGAGAACATTTCTTAGGATGAAGAGGAAGGCAGGGAGTGCGGGAGAGGCAGCGCCAGGACACATGTATGAGGAAGGGGGTGCCTGATGCTCGCGCATCTTTGGGGTCTGAACCCATCCCTGTGTCTCCCCTTCTTTGTCTCTGGGTCAGACTGGCTGGAATAGGATGAACGAGAGACCAAGGGAAGCCAGAAGTGTTTCCTGTAGCCTATGCCCAGGCCTTGGTACTTGGGGGCTGGAAGGAGAAGTGGGCAGGGTGGCCTGGGTGCTGGGCCAGCTGGTTAGGGCCCTTTCTCTTTTGAGCTGCTCATTCCCACAGTGTCCTCTTGCTATGTTCTCTGGAGACGCGCACTTGGCCTTCCAGTGGGGTGCTGGGCACCAGGCAGTGGTCCAGGCAGCTGTATCCAGCAGATTCCCTGGCTCCATCTCAGGATCCTGCAGAGGGCCAGGTCGCTGAGGCCTGAGCTTACAGCTCACGGGTTGTGTGGCTTGGAAGAACTCCGGAGAACCCCCACTTCTTCCATCCTGGCCACGGGGAGTACAGCCCAGACCACAGGAGACGGCGGGGGCTGCTGATTTGGGTGGCCCTGGGCCAGACTGGGAAGGACACTTGTTCCCTGGCCTTGTACAAATCTTGGAGGAAGTTGCCAGGGCTGAGGCTCCATCAACTCAGGCAGGGCTGCAGGGCCCCAGTGGACTGTGCTGCATTTCCTGTGAGGCGCTGGAGGGGCAGAAAAGCCACTGGAACCCTGGCTGGGTCCTCCCATGCCGGTGACGGTGGGGTTGGGGAGTCCCTCAGTTCAGGGCTCCTGTTGGGAGGGTCTGGGACAGGCAGGGAGGGGCTGCTTCTGGAGCTAGAGAAAGCAATGAAGGGTGGGGGAGACGTCAGTCCGGGGAGCAAGAGAGAAAGGGTCAGGCAGGGCGGCTGTCCTCTCCTCTGTCCACAGACAATGTGTCTTGGTGGCCGCTGTCCCCCGCCAAAACCCATGTCTCTACTCTGACCTACCAGAGACCCCCCCAAGACTAGCTGCAAAGCAGCGCCATGAGCCCACGGGGAGGGCCCGAGGCTCCCCCCACCCCCAACCTGCTCTTGTCCTCGCAGCCCATCGGGAGCACCGCTCTGCAGCCTGAACCCCTGTATCTTTCTCCCCCTCTCTTGGGGGCAGGGGTGAGAGGGGCCCCCTACCTTTGTCTGGAGCTGTGGCTCTCCTGCCCTGACCAGACCTGAGGAGTGACCTGCCCGCTGCTCTCTCTGCCTGGACACCCACGGCTGGACCCTGCCTAGCCCCTGCCTTGTGGCCACACCTTCCCATGAGGAACCTCTCAGAGCCCTTCCTAGGAGGCCACTGTGGTTCCGATTCCCCTCCCCCTCGGCCTCCTTCTTCCCTAGAATATCAGGGCTCCCCTCCCCCATAGCCTCCTGGGGCTCCCCTTCCCCCACAGCCTTGGGGGCCCATCTCAGAGGACGCCCACCCGTGCAGGAAGCCTTCACCCGTATGGGAGTAACAGAACCCAGAAGCTTCTCAGCAGCCTCTGGAACCCCCACATTGCCAGGGCTGCGATGCTGCCCCCCTGGGGAACTGAAGGAGCTTCCCCCAAACCACATCACAAGGCATGTGGCCACTCTCGCATCCATCTCCAGACTCTGTGTGTGTGTCTGTCGTGTGTGTGTGTGTGTGTGTGTGTCTATCTCTGTGTATCTCTCTGTGTGTATTTGTCTGTGTATCTCTGTGTGTCTATGTGTATGTCTGTGTATTTCTGTGTGCATCTTTGTGTGTGTATGTGTGTGTGTGTGTCCCCTTGGTGCTCAGGGTTCAACGGACCTTGTGATTCTGGGATTATGCCTGGCTGACGGCCTCACAGGGAACCACCGGCCCAGCCCTGCCTCTGACTGTCTTCCTGGCACAGGAGCTGGAGTCACCTGGTAGAAGGTCGGGGCAGGGGCAGGGCCCGGCATCACCTACCTTGACTTCTCTTCCACACGAGGTAGGAGATCAGCCCCAAAATTGTCATTTTCAATAGTGTGACGGTCACCATGATTGCGACCATGGTGTCCAGTGTCAAGGGAGAGCTCTGTGTGCCGTTGGTCATATCCAGGCCAGTGTCAGGTTGGGCTGAGGAGACACAGGACATCAGTGAATTCTCCTCAGGAGGCCCAGAGGACTCTGATGCCAATATTCCAATACAACTTTCAAGACACTATATTACATGACACAATGCTGTAGTGCAGTGGAATTTCCATAAAATATTTTTTTCTTTTGTTTTTTTTTCTTTTTATTTGTTTTTGTTTTTTTTTGGGGGGGGGGGTTCCTGGCTTTGCACTAAGAAATTGCACCTGGCAGTGTTCTGGGTACTGTATAGGATGCTGGTGATCAAACCTGGGTTGACCAGGTGTAAGGTAAGCGTCCTTCCCACAACAATATTGCTCCTGCCTCATCCTTAAAATATCTATCTATAAGCTTTTTTAGGGGGTGTCACACCCAGCAATACTCAGGGGTTGCTCCAAATCTGCCCTCAGGAATCACTCATGTTAGTGCTTGGGGGACCAGCGGGATGCCGGGGATTGAAACCAGGTCTGTCATAGGCAAGGCAAGTGCCCACCCCACAGTACCATTGCTCCAGATCCAATGAAAGAATTTTAAAAAGTAAAGTCAGGGGCTGGAGCAATAGCACAGCGGGTAGGACATTTGCCTTGCATGCAGCCAACCCGAGTTTTATTCCCAGCATCTCACATGGTCCCCCGAGAACCACCAGGTGTAATTCCTGAGTGCAGAACCAGGAGAAACCCTATGCATGTCTGGTTGTGACCCAAAAAGCAAAAATCACAAACCAAAACAAAAACAGTAAAGTCAGCATCAAAGAGCAGCTAAGGGCTAGAAAGAGTGACCAGCAGATTAGGCACTTCTTATGCACAGCTGACCCGGTCCAGTCCCCAGCATCAAGAATCATGCCCTGACCATGAACGGACACAGCCCCACAGCTTTCTTCCTTGACCATGGCAGAGAGAACAGCAAAGGGCTCCATGCTCGAGTCTGGCATGTGGAAAACCCAGTTTGACCCTTGGCACCATGTGACCTCCTGAGTACCACAGGAGGTTCAGCTCTGTAGAACCCCAAGTGCGGCCTGGGTGACCCCCAACACCCCAGAGCTCAAACAGCCTTAAGTTCTGGGTCCTTGATTGAAAGCTGGCCTTGTTGACCAACAGTGGCCAGGAGTGGTCCTTGAGGCCCCTGAGAATGATGGGAGGCACCTCAATAAGAGAAAACCTTTTGAACTCTAAACTGCCGTATAAAATTTGGTGCTTCCTTTTGCTCTGTGCTAAGGGATCAGTCTTGGTAACATCAGAGGTCATATGAGGTAGTAGGGATTGAACCTGGGTCAGCCACTTGCAAGGCAAGCATCCTACCCACTGTCTCCAGCTCCCCAAATTTTGTTTATTGATGTCCAAATTCTTCAGAAATGTAACTGAAATGGAGAATGCGAAAAGAAGGAGGCTTTAGGACAAAGGGGCTGGACCGAACAGCTGACTCACCTGGAGTGATGCTGAGGTTGGTCCCCTGGAACAACTGAAACCTCCTTGGCCCGCAACTCTTTGTTTGCAACGTCACTTGGCAGAAGGACATGGTCGCGTCCCCCCTCCGCAGGTTCCAGATGAGGAGGGCGCATCGGGTCTGGCCCTGTGTCCAGTCCAGGCGGACACGGTCCTTGAACTCCTCATGGGTCCAATTCAGAGTCGTGTCGTAGATGAAATCTCCATGGAAGTGCTTCCGCCTCCAGTCTATATTCACCTCAAGAATCTCAGCTAACTCCCAGCTGTGGTGGAAGGAGCAGGGGATGCGGACAGCGCCACCCTTGGGGGCTGTCAGATGCTCTGGCTGGTCCATCTTAAAGTTTCCATTGCCACAGTCTTCTGAGGCAGCTGGTTGGGGAGGAGAGACACAGAAACATGAGTGCCATGTCTCCGGCCCCATGTCCCTGGGCATGGCAGGACTGTCCCTCTGAGCAGTGTCCTCTGTCCAGGCTTGGGAGACAGGGGAAGAGGGAGTGATCCAGCACCAGGGTAACCCTTTGCTTCTGTCCCGCACCCCCAGAGGTGCGTCCCAAGTGCCAGCTGCACCCCATGGGGTTCCCCTGTCCGGTCACTCACAGTCCAGCAAGGACGCCAGCAGGGGCAGCAGCAGCAACGGGGCTGGGCCCATGCCATACTCTGCTCAGGATGGGCAGCAGCGGGGCTGCTCTGGGTGTTGCCGAGAGGTCCTGAGCATGACCAGCACTTCCTGTGACCGAGGCAGCTCTTACTGTATTGCACAAGGGCCTCCCATGGCCAGTGAGGGGGCCCCTCCTGCCTTAGGTGTGGGACAGGTCCTGACCAGGTTTGGGATCCCTCAGAGCGAGGGGCTGAGAGATGGGGGCTCGCACCTAGCCACCCTCTGCACCTTCTCTGGGGGCTGTGCCCACCGTCACAGGCTGAGGTGGTCCACGGCTGATGAACTAGGCCAAGGGGTGGGTGGCCAAAAAATTCACAGAGGAAGTACTCTTGGCTTCTGGGTGGCAGCAAACAAAGTGACTTCCCTTCTCCCTGTCCCCAACCCCAGCGACACCTCTCAGGTTCCCCCTTGCACTGCCAAGTTCTTTTCCTCCCTCGCAGGCCTGAGAAAGGAAGTTCAGTGTCTTCACAGAGATCGTTGTCTGTCAGCTCTTTTAGCTCTGTCCCATCCAGTCGTGGTTGGAGCGTGTCTTATCTCCCCTAGGATAGCCTTGGCCAGAGCCCAGAACTTTCTGGGCTGTGAAAGTTGCTTGAGAGAGTTGGGGAGAGCTGGAGAGCTCACGGAGCATCCAGGCCTGCCTGAGGGTGACATTGGCTTCCCTCCCACCCCACTTGCTGGGGATGCAGTTGCAAAGTCTACTCCCAGCCCTACTGCCTGGGGAGGGCACTGACCCACCAGTCACCACTGCCCACTCCACAGGGCAATGCAGGATGTCCCCGAAGCAGGTCCCTAGCTGACAGCACCAAGTAAATGCTGTCAGGTGCCTCAAGCCTTGCTGCCTCCTGATGGGTCTCTCAGAACCATGGTGATGTAGGCAGGATAGGGAAGGCCCCCTCCAAGGCAATGGCAAAAGCAGACCTTGCAGAAAACAGGAAAAACCGGAAGTAAGGCCTGATAAGACCTCACCTATCTACAGCAACAGACCCAAGAAGCTCCCGCAGAAGCAAAAGACCAGGAAAGGAATTTCAAAGGCCACACACAAATATACACATCGCAGTAAAGGGGCACGTCTCATGCCACGTTCTGTCCCCGGCCTGGCTGCATCCCCAACAGTGACCTTGAGGGGACATTTCTGTTCAGAAAGAGAGAGTGACTCACGGGGGCGCCATCCTCCCTTCTCCAGAAACTAGAATCCTGACAAATGTGTGGCTATGGCCCTGCTCACAAAGGGCCTCAGGGAGGAGGCGGAGGCCTGGAGTTTGGGTGGTGGGGGGGTGGACAGACTGTATAAAGTGTGTGGCCGGGGAAAGGGCCAGAGCAGTGTCACATATAGAAAATGTATTTCCCGAGGAAACAATATTTTTCCCGAGGAAATAAAATTTATTTCCTGAGGGCACCACTGCTGCCCTCCCTTAGCAATATTTCCTTTCTCTCCCCCATATCTGGATCCTGTTGGTAATGCTGAGTTGGTCCTGATTTTGGAAGCTCAAACCCAGGCGTATCATGTATCGCATCCCCACTGGCCTATCTTCTGTCCCACCAAATTCATCCTCATTTAGAGGAAGAATTTGCTCTAGGTGAATGAAATAGTCAGTTGATATGGAAACAGTCTCCTAGTCTGAGGAGAACCTACCTGGAAGGAAGTCAGAAAATCACTAGGAAAACTGACCCCAAACAGGGAATCAACAGAAATAATGGGTGCCAAAGACAAGAGAACAGATCGGACAGATGGACAGAAAGATACCACACCAGCGGGAATCTATGCTGTCAGGAGTGACTGTGTGCTTAGTTAAAATCTTCCATGGATGAGATGATTTTCTGAAACAAGCAAAAAGCTATGTTTGGGTTTTGGGTTTTTGGATGACTCCCCTGGTGTCCGGGGCTCTGCTCCACCTCGTCTGGGTGGGTGTTATTCGTAGCAGTGCTCAGGGGACCAGGTGGTCCAGGACTTCAGCCAGGATGAGCTCTAATCCCTGGAACACTCTTTTTGGTGCCCCAAATCCTTTTTTTGTGTCTAGAGGTACTGCTATTTATTCAGCCATTGATTAAGCTGATTGAATTGGGTATGAACTCCACATTACTTTTTATTATTATTATTATTATTAAAATTGTTTCTTAAATTAAATATCTGTTAAACACTTAATATCCATCTTCCAAGATTACCACACCATATTTGATGGGGTTCGGAGAGCCCGGCAAGCTACCCAGAGTATTCGATATGCCAAACACAGTAACAACAAAGTCTCCAATGGAGAAGTTACTGGGCCCGCTCGAGCAAATTGATGATCAACGGGAGGGCCTTTTATTTAAATATGGTTTAAAACATGGGAACACCCGCAAGGGTGATTAGAGACCGCCCTAAAAGCCTCTATCCCTCTTGAAGAGCCTGGCAAGCTACTGAGAGTATCCTGAAGTATACTGCCTGCCTGGCAGAGCCTAGCAAGCTATCTGTGGCATATTCAATATGCCAAAAACAGTAAATACAATGGGTCTCATTGCCCTGACCCTGAAAGAGCCACCAATACAGCAGTGTAAAGAAGGATGAGGAAGCAGAGGCTGATAAAATCTCAAGGCTGAACTAGGCTGCCAAAATGAAGAAGGACTAAAATGAATGTCTGTACTTTCAATGCATGTACGCTGGCATCAGATGCATCCATCAAGGCCCTGATGGTGCAAGCGCAAAAGATCAAGTACGACATCATTGGTCTGACCGAGACGAGAAGACATCAACCACATCACGCCATTTTTGATACTGGAGAAGAACTGTTCCTCGGAACATGCCACAAAAGCGGTGTCGTTGGTGTCAGTGTCCTTGTCAACACAAACTTGGCCATGAGCATTGATTCATTCGAATGCCTAACAACCCAAATTGGTCGTTTACACTTGAATAGATGTGGCTCACTGCCAGCAGTTTCTATCTTCGTTGTCTATGCACCAACATCCAATTATGATAAAGAAGAAATTGAGAAATTCTACATGGAGCTGGAGAAATTCTATAAGGAAGACCACGCCTTTTACAAGATTATTGTTGGTGATTTTAATGACAAGATAGGACCGAGAAGATCAGCCAAAGAACTCCTCATTGGGACCCGAGACCTAGAATGGAAGGAACTGGGTGAGAGACTGTCTGAGTTCATGATGTCGACCAAGACCATCCATGGTAACTCACAGTTTCAGAAGGGCGAGTCTAAATACTGGACATGGGAGTCTCCCGGTGGACAGTTCCACAATGAAATTGACCACATCATATTCAACCAACGGTCTTGCCTGACCTATGTCGCTGTTGTCCCAAAATGCCAAACAGGATCGAACCACCGTCTCCTTTGTGCAAAATTCTACTTCATGAAGCAGGGAGAAAGGGCTGCAAAGTTTAAGAAGAGAACTTCCAGAACGACCACCAACTGGGAGCTCTTTGGCACTATTGTGACAATATGGGAAGATGCCATCATTAACAACGTTGACGAAGAATACGATCGACTGGTTCAGCACCTCCATGATTGTGCAAAGAACACCAAGAGAAAGATAGCCACAAAAAGATGACTGTCTTCGAAAACTCTCGAGCTCATTCGCCAACGTGGCTTGGTGAGAACCTCAAGCAACCACAAGCGAACATCCGAGCTCGCAAAGCAGTCAGATAAATGATAAAGGAAGACCTCAAAGAGAGAAGAGCAGCAGTGCTGGCCGATGCGGTAGAAGCTGGGAAAAGCATTCGCAATGCCTACCTGTCCTTCGCTAACTACAAGACCAAGATGACTGCCCTCTGACATCCTGATGGATCTATCACATCTTCCAGAAGGGCAATGGAGAAGATTATCCTTGACTTCTACTTGGATCTCTTCGATAGCCACATCCACCTGCCCACATACCAAATTTCACAGGATGGATATGTCATTCCCAACGTTCTCCATTCCAAAATCCAACACATCATTTCGTTGGTAAAGAGGCAAACAGCACCCGGCCCAAACAAGGTCAGACCCGAACACCTGAAGAACCTGAAGAACCTGCCATCAGAACTCATCAATACACTGGCTCGGCTCTTCACACGCTCCCTGTCTGAATGCAAGGTCCATCCCAATGGAAAACCAGCAGGACTCTTCTACAGTACAAGAAGGGAGACATTCACGACATTGGCAACTATTGCCCGATCTGCCTGTTGTCTGTCGTCTACAAGCTGTTCACTTAAGTCATCATGAATAGGATTGGCAGAACACTAGATGAAGGACAACCATGTGAGCAAGCCAGGTTCTGCAAAGGATTCAGCACAATCAACCATATAAACACAATAACCAAGCTCATTGAAGTTCGTCAGGAGTTCAAGATGCCGCTCTGTCTCATGTTCATTGATTTAAAGAAGGCCTTTGATTCTGTTGAGACTGAAGCAGTCATCGAAGCCCTAGCCAAACAGGGCGTTCAAACTCAATACATCAGGATCCTCCATGAGCTGTATTACGGATTCACTACCAGGATCTCACCATTCTACAGGAAGGTGATCATTGACGTCGAGAGGGTTTCGGCAGGGTGACACCATTTCACCGAAACTTTTCAGTGCCACCCTCGAGAATGTCATGCGATGACTGGAATGGGAAGGAATGGGAGTGAAGATAGACGTTTGGCAACTACACCACCTCCGCTTAGCTGATGACATCGTTCTAATAACTCCAAACATTAGCCAAGCAGCACAAATGCTGGCCAACTTTGACTGTGAGTGTGGAAAGGTCAGCCTACAGCTGAATCTCACAAAGACAATGTTTATGAGAAACGGACTGGTTCCTGACATTCCATTCACTCTCAATGGAATGACCATATCCGAATGAAACCGTTATGTGTACCTAGGTCGAGAACTCAACATGACGAATGACCTGGCACCTGAGTTGCACAGGAGAAAGAGAGCAGCTTGGAATGCCTTCAAGAGTGTCGAACAAATAGCTAAGAGGATAAAGAACCTCTAGCTCCTGCACATCTCTTCAATTCCACTGTTCTTCCTGCATTAACATATGCCTCAGAGACCTGGGCCCTATGAAAACAGGATGAAAACACTATTCAGGCCTCCCAAAGAAGAATCGAAAGAGCTATGCTTGGAGTATCACGCTTCACTCAAGTGAGAGAAAGAATCCGGAGTTCCGATCTCCATTGACGATCAAGAATCAGGGATGCTGTCTTGTTTGCCAAGTTGTCGAAAATCAGATGGGCTGGACATGTAATTTGATTTGGAGATGTCCTCTAGACAAGAGCTGTTACTGACTGGATTCCACGAGATGTCAAAAGATGGCATGGCCAGGTGCCAGGTCATTCGTCATGTTGAGTTCTCGACCTAGGTACACATAACCTACAAGATGGTCAGACTTCTTTGTCAAGACCCTGAACAATCAGTTTGAGGCTCTTCATGTTCATGGAGCGAGCAGACGCCATTGGGCTACACTAGCACGCAACAGGGACAAATGAAGACATTACTGGTGCCTGCTCGAGCAAATCGATGAGGAACAGGATGCCAAGCGATCAAGCGATTAAAACTGTTTTTAAATTGAATATCTGTTAGATAGACCATTACAAAGTTGTTCATAATTGGGTTTCAGTCATATAATGATCCATCGCCCATCCCTCAACCAGTGTATATTTCCCACTACCAATGTCCCCTTTTTCCCAACCACCATCCCCAAGCCCCACACCCCCACCCCAGCCTCCCTCTATGGGAGGCACTTTCCTTCTCACTGTCTCTCTCCTTTTCCTTTTGTGCATTATGATTTCCAATACAGGTGCTAAGGGGTCATGGTGTTTGTTCAGGGCACAAGGTATTTTTATCAGGACAGTAAGGGTGGAGTAGCTTTCCAATTGGTTGGCCACTATGGGGTGTGGATATAACTGGCAACACTTCCGGAAGTTCAGGGTGGTGGGGGAAGGTAGCCCATCCCAACTTTGAGAAAGCCTGGAGATTTCAGTCACAAACTCACATACTCGAATTATCCGCAGATTCTATCTTGGTGAGGTTCGTCCTGAGACGATGGAGTCAGGCCAGGGGTATGGCTGCAATTTTGGATTGTGGAAGCAAGTGGCTGCCAGGTGCTCTGCTTGGGCAGGCCCCTGGACAACATGTGCCCCTACAATTTACCCAGGTCTGTTTAGCCATGCACAGGTCTGGGGATAATTGTGGCTTTTGATTTCTTTTGAGATTTATGGGTCTCTGAAATAGGTTGTTTAGCTGAGTTGGAGGTGGTTTGTGGGTATGGTTCCCACAAACCTCACTTTTGGCCATTTAAGTTCTTAGTAAACTTGGCCTCTAGTATTGGGTCCAGCCAAAGGCAGAGTGGCAATTTTGGTGTACCAGGAAGCCTGAAGCACCATCAGCTGCTGATGCTCTCTCCCTACAGGTACAGGTTGACCTATTGGTGGCACCATAGCCCTTCCCCCCTCCCCCAATCTTCAATCTTTATCATGCACGTAAGAGATAACTATCTCTCATTCTAGATAAACTTTCAGTATCAATGTTCCAAACCACAATGCCCAGAAGAAGAGACGGGGTGAGAGGTGCGGGTGGAGAAGAAATGCACCTGCCATAGAGGCAGGCAGGGGGTCAGCATTAGAGGGTGATGGGAGGGAACCTGAGGACACTGGTGCTGGGAAATGTAGACTGTTGGAGGGATGGGTGTTGGAATACTGTATGACTGAAATCATAAACAACTTTATAAGGTTCTATATAAAAGTGATTCAGTTTAAAAATGTTTTTGAAAAAAGAGATAATTAGCCCTTATTCTTCTGTAGACACAGAGGAAAATCTTTAATTTTTTTTCTTTTGGGTCACACCCAGCACTGCTCAGGGGTTACTCCTGGCTCTGCACTCAGGGATCATTCCTGGTCGTACTTGGGGGACCCTATGAGGTGCTGGGGATGGAACCCAGGTCTGCTGAGCGCAAGGCAAACGCCCTCCTGTCTGGACTATAGACCCTCCCCAAAGAAGAAAATCTATAAAGTGATACCTCTGGGGGTCTGATGGGGAAACTCTGGTGAAAGTTGTTCTCAAGAACGAGCCCTAAGGAAAGACTCTAAGGACACGGAAAAACCCGGGACGCAGGCTGTTCTGATTCCTGGCTGAAGTTGCAGGAGGGTGGGAAGCTGATACTCTGCTACAGATGCCAAAACATCACCGCTCACATAGCAGTTGATTACCAGGACGTGTGCGACCCCTCTTGTCAGTGGACACAGTTTTGTGAACACACTGATGCATCTATCAGCATCTTGAGCTCTCTCTCCTTCCCCCACTTCGGGCCAGCCCAGCAAGGGCTCCAGGGAGGTCAGTGCCAGGGAATTCAGAGACTTTGGGCCAGAGTGATCCTCAGAGCCCTGCTGGCATGTGGCATCGAGACTCTTAAAACTGGAGCCTGGGGTCTGGACAATAGTCCAGCGTGGAGGGCATTTGCCTTGCACTTGGCCGACCTGGGTTCTATCCCTAGTATCCCAAAGAGTCTCCCAAGCACCACAAGGAGTGATCCCTGAGCACAGAGCCAGGAGTAGCCCCTGAATTATATCAGGTGTAACACAAAAACAAAAACAAAACAACCCAAACCCAAACCCAGGAACCTTGTTGGCTTGGGGACAGGCGGTACTCCCTGGGGACCTTGTGCTCTGAGGAGGCTTTAATGCCCGAGGACCAGGGGCAGTCCAGGGCTTCCCTGGCACAGCTGGAGAGGGCCCAGCTCAGTGCTGGGTCTGTGTCCCTACTGTTGGCCAACAAGAAAGTGTGTGTGGCTTCAGGGGCAGCGCGTGGCTGTGGGCTCCAGAGGGATCGTGTGAACGCGGGGGGATATTCTGAACAGGGTAGTAGGACCCCAGCCTGGCTGCCTGGCATGTAAGGCCCCACCCACTTAGCAGACTCCCAGTTCTGGGGGTTGAGCCCCGATTTTGCTGTGCTGGGAGTCTCCTCCTGAAACACCCCTCCCACCGGTTCTCACAAAAGCAAAACTCTAGGTTGTTTTGTGGGGCAGTGGGGGTCTCACTCCCTTGCCCTTTGCACAACTCTCAGCGTTGCTCTGATTTCCAGACCCCTGCCACCCCTTCCATCTCCCCCCCATCCTGCTCCCAGCGTCACCCAGCACCATCCTGGGCCTTGGAGATATTCTACAGGGTCACCTGCTTTCCTCCTGGGTCCCCCCACTACCATTAGGGCTTATCTCTTCTAATTCCCTGTGATTGCTTCCTGTTACAGAGTACAGTTCTTCACTCAGCTCACAGAAGTTTTCCCTTGTGAGTTCTGCTCAAATCCCCGCGCCCCCTGCCCCCCGACCCGGAGAGCAAGAGAGAGAGCACAGGGCTCCGGCACCAGCCTAAATGTAGTTTAGCCATGTCACGGTGCAGACCCCAGCTCAGTGTCTGTCCCTGAGCACAGAGCTAGGCCAGTTTCTGAGCACCGCCTGACACAGCCCCAGTTTTCTTCCTTGACCGTGGCAGAGATAGCTAAGGACTCCATGCTCGTGTCTGGTTGTTGAAAACCCAGTTTGATCCTTGGCACCATGTGACCTCCTGAGTACAGCAGGTTCAGCTCTGCAGAACCCCACGTGCGGCCTGGGTGACCCCAACACACAGGGCTAAAACATCCTTGCGTCCTGGGCCCTTGATTGGAATGCTGGCCGGGCTGACCGACAGTGACCAGGAGTGGCCCTTGGGGCCCCTGAGAATGACTTGGGAGGCCCCTCATTACCAGAAAATCTTTTGAACTCTATATTGCTTTGTAGAACTTGGGGGTTAAGGGGTGCCACCCAGGAGGTCAGCATGTACCCCTGCGGCAAGTGCATGAGCAGCTAAGGTGTCTTCAGGCTTCCTGATACCCCAAAATTGCCCCTGTGCAGACCCCAACAATTTGGAACCAAGTTTCTGGAAAAATTCAACGGTCAAAAGTTAGGTTTATGGGAGTCACAAACGAGCTCCAGCTCAGCTAGACAAGCTTAAGGTAAAGGTAAAGGCCCTCCCGTTGATCATCAATTTGCTCGCGCGGGCCCAGTAACGTCTCCATTGGAGACTTTGTTGTTACTGTGTTTGGCATATCGAATACGTCACAGGGAGCTTGCCAGGCTCTGCCGTGCTGGCAAGATACTCTCGGTAGCTTGCCGGACTCTCCGAGAGGGGTGGAGGAATCGAACTCGGGTTGGCCATGTTGGCTGCGTGCAAGGCAAACACCCTACCGCTGTGCTATCGCTCCAGCCCTAGACAAGCTTAATAATCTATTTAGCATCTGTCTCAGGGGCAGGCTGGGCGTGGGGGGAAAGGTCAAAGTAATAATGGGAGGAAGGTGCAGTGGTGGTGAGATTGGTGTTGAAGTCTGAATGTAAACAATTTTTTAAACAGCTTTATGAAAAATTTAAAATGTAGAAAAACAAGAATTTGGGCTTAAAAGTAAGAAAGTAGACAATTGCCCCTATCCAGTTATGCAATGGGTTAGTCTACAAAGCAAAGTCTCTGCAGGTTAAGAATCCATAAGTAAACACAAACTTAGGAGTGTCAATAGCTGACAAGATTCTTTTGCTGTGATGACTTTGCAT